>NC_041709.1:1997829-2297829 GCF_900700375.1 Denticeps clupeoides
CGAAGGCAAAATAATGGGTTGGACGGAAGAGGTGAGTGCGGGTGGCTCCCTTCGCCTCAAGTGAGCGGCACAGCGGCGCGAAACCAGACAGAGCTTCTGGGAGCCAGGAGAAAGAAGAATGTCGACTTCAGCAAGGTGATAGCTCATGCACACAATGTCTCGAGAGCTTCATTTATCTATGGTGGGATGAGCCCTCTCTGGCTAAAGTATCATTTCAATGCAGGGGTGCACCACGCCTGTCCGACCCGAGCAATAAAGTTCCAATTTCTGTAGCTGCTGTCTTAAAAGATCTGTCCTGCAAGATCTGAGAGTAGCTGAGAGTTGCTGAAAACCACCAAGACGCCCTTTCTAAGGAGAAATCGACTTGTGCAAATGAAATTATGGTGAAGAAAATCATACACTGGCTCAACCAATACAGCAGAAACAGGTTTAGTTGTTTTAGTACGTGTAGTTTACTGTCGCTAACAGTTTTACTGGCTACTGTGTCACGTCAGAATCCCAACAGGGACATTGAGAATTCCTGAACAACAACAACAATAATGGCCTAAATAAAGTCCTGGGTCGGGAATTAGTTACAGTTCGACGCGTCCGTAATTTCGGCAGGAAGCGGATGGCGTTAAGGAAAGGCTGTAAGAAGCCACGTTCATCCTCCGACACAAAATCCCTCGGGGGGGATTGGACGCTTTACCCCGGTTGTAGCGGCCACTGCCGCTAAGCTGATGCATTGTGCTCAACGACAAAACAAATACTTAGTTACGAGAAGTTGGAAGTTGTGAATGTATCTGAATGTCGCTCGGGTTCCGTCGGATAAAGGGAGCAGGAATTCCATTGATTTGCTCAGCTATGAATGGACTTCACAAGACAAGAACCCCCCCAGCATCACAGCCTCCACCCCCAGTTCTGAGCAGACTTGCTGGGCTCTCGGTAATCTAGAGGAGAGAGAGAGAGAGTCACAGTTCACCTCCCACAGTCCTCACGATAAGATTTTCCTCTTTTTCTTTCATTAAATTTTTTTTTTTTTCAGCCAGTCATGTGACTTTAGGTAGATAAGCTTCTGAGGGGAGCTGTGGCCATGTCAGACTGATGGAAGAGTCATCTGATGAGCCTGACACAAAAAAACGAAAGAACACAGATAAATGGAACTGGAGCGGCTTGGCTACAGCTTGAATAGAGGGGTTATCTAGGCGGGTGCCCCGAAGCAGGGTGTCGTGTGGAGTCTGGGCTTTAGTCCTCAAATAACATACTGAGCATTGAGCTAATACTCAATTCTTGTTAATTAAGCCATCTTTTTACATAATTTACCGTTCAAGAGCATTCGTTTCACCGTAGTTACTTCACATATGAGTTGGATTCAACCTTTTAACTTAAAATGCACAGTATTGTCATTACTGATCATCTGGAAGACGAATGTGGGAGCACAACTTTGTAATGGAAACGCCTTGCAGGTGATGTCAGGGCACATTTGTTAAAGCACAGCCACAAATGCAGTAAAAGCAGCGTGTAAAAAATAGACAGCACTTGAAAGAACGGGAGGATGTTTTCGGAAGGGAAGTACAGAATCTGGTGCATATGCCGTCACCACAAATAAGTGCAACTGTCTTCAGCAATCAAATAAATGAGAAGATCTGGTAGGAATTGAATAAAAATCTATTTGAGTGTTGTGAGCCCGCTGCTGCAACAAGACAGCCTGCCGCCAGCGCTGTGACATCTTGCAGCTGTCACCGAATATTGAGTTTGGGGACGACATAAGGAGAGGGAAGAACTGCCAGTCCAGCCATGTTATTCCCACAAATACAGCAATTATCCTCTAATGCAATCAGCGCAGGGGGGCCGCCCAGAGCTGGAGGAGGCAGGACGGCCCCCGGCAGTAACGCGGTTAACCAGCCCCTGGCCCACGTGACACAGGCTGCAGGACGGGATGGGACCAGCAGGATGGATTTCCTGACGCTGTGGACATCAACGATGAATGGATGCCCGCTCTCCGAGTGAGCAGGACCACAGCCCGTACGGGAGAGAATGTCTGCAGCGTGGCACGTGCGTTTTATTTATGCATACGAACTGATAGCCGGGCCCCAAGCTGCGATCAAACGGGTCCCCTGTCCTGTGTTTGTAAAACATGCCAATTGCGGTTAATTCTGCACACGATGCAGCCTCCAGTTCTGCAGAGATCAGAGCTGCACATTCACAAGAGACTTCACGTCCAATTAGAGAAAATGCGAGATGTCCAGGGAGGGACACTGATGTTTAGAAAAGTTCTATTGTAACAAAAAAAATCAGTTATGACAATAAGGGAAGTCTCAAGAATTTTGCATTATTCAATAAACCAATACACCAGAATTCTTCTGCATGAGGGTTGTCATTTGAAACTGTATATATAGTAAAAATATGTCCCAATGCATCTGTTAATATTCTGAGATCATTTAGAAATCAAGGGGTGAGAACCATATGAGTGGTGAAAGTGATTGTCATTGTGAAACACAGGAGCACAGCACACGGTGACACAACGAATTGTGTCCTCTGCTTTTAACCATCGACCTTAGTGAGCAGTGGGCGGCCATGACAGGCGCCCGGGGAGCAGTGTGTGGGGACGGTGCTTTGCTCAGGATCGGTATTCGAACCGGCAACCTTCTGATTACGGGGTCCCTTCTTTAACCACTAGGCCACCAAGTATCAGTGTTTAGCCCTTTTGACTATTCTTGAAATTTAACAATGCAGCAAAAATAGCTTTTGAATAAAATCTCCAAAATGTTCACTATGTATACTGTTGTGTCTATAAAATGAATTAATTTTTAAGAAAAGAGAGAAATCAATACACAGATATTCTGTAAAACGATGAGTTCATTGCTCTTTCCTCAGTGTAAAGTAAAGTGAAGTGATTGTCACATATGATACACAGCAGCACAGCACACGGTGCACACAGTGAAATTTGTCCTCTGCATTTATCCCATCACCCTGAGTGAGCAGTGGGCAGCCATGACAGGTGCCCGGGGAGCAGTGTGTGGAGACGCTGCTTTGCTCAGTGGCACCTCAGTGGCACCTCGGCAGATCGGGATTCGAACCGGCAACCTTCTGATTACGGGGCCGCTTCCTTAACCGCTAGGCCACCACTGCCCCACAGTGGCTGGGTACAACACTATCTGTGCCAGTCTCGTTTTTACTTCCCAGTATTGCTGCAGTTCACTTGTTTTCACCGCACGTCATCACCACACATCTCTGGTTTTCGCATTGTGGTTTCTGGACTTTGCTTGAGTTTGACTTTGAGATTTGATACACTTACTACTAAATCCTAGTGTTCTGTATATCCACCCCGCCCTGTAAATGCATCCTGTTGCAGAGTACGTCCGTCTGCCGCTGGGTTTGTTTTGTCTGCCGCCAATCCATCCATTTCTTAATTCATCCCGTCCTCCACCCTTCTCCATAACCGCACACCCATTGTGCTGGGCTCCAGCCCCATCCTGGCTCGTGACAAGCAGGAGAGGGCTGATGAAGATGTTAAGAGAGGGAGCCAGTGCCCTGCTTGCAGCTTGAATAATTGATCAGCAGATGACTGTCTGGGCCTAATTACTGTCAATTGGCAGATTTAATGCAAATGACAGAAGTGCTGTAACCCGATAAGTGAGAGCATGGCTCCTCCTGAAAGACTGAAGTGGACTAAACATCACAAGCAGGTTTGAGTTTGCAATCAAAGTGAATATTTCACTTGGCCAATCCAGAAGGCCTGTCTGCACGTCTCTCGCTTCTTCCTCGTCAGGCCTCTTTGACCGCAACAAGTTGGAGGAGAAGGACGCTGGGAGGAGTCGCTCATTCACGCTTCCAAACAAACGGCGATGCGAAGTCTGGCCCAACGGCATGAAACTGTGGAAGATTATTGCATCCTGATGAAATGCATTATCGCTCAGAGGGAAACATTCTTCCCCCCAACTCATATACAAACAAGCCTCGGCAAAATAGATATTTTCGCTTTGTCAATGAGAAACAGCAGGCAAGATGGATGACCTCCATCTTCTGCGTCGCGTCCACACAAACGGCAGGAAGATTCTGGAGGCTCTCGCAGCCGCCGCTTCAAAGCAAGCCATCTGCAACGCGGCGCTGCCACCAAAAACATGCAAACGAACGCCGCAATCTCTCTAAACGCGGCCCGACGTTGAGCAGAATCGCGACTGGCTGCCAGGCACTGCTCCGTCCCTCTTAATGCTGCAGACGTCTACAACGAGGACAAATCACCTGCCAGCAGAAGATGCTCTGTTTCAATCTCCGGAGAGCCGGACAGATTCCCTCTCAGACATCTGCTCCATTCGCCAGAATCCCTAAAACGGGACTGTGCTCCTCCTGCTCCAGTCCCATAATTAATGTTATTTACCCACAGATGGGAGAACATTCTGGAACCTGCTGCATCTTTTCTTTTTCCGTCCTTTCCGCATTTTTTTCCTTTTTGGATTAATGCTACGTGGAACGGCAGCATTAACCGTCCGACGATGTCTGTCTGCAAGAGCAATTTAGGGTTGATGGGAGTCTGTTCCACTTAATGCCAGTGGCAGGTTGCCTCAAGATAAAATAGTCATATATATTCTGCCTTTCTGTCTCCGAAAAAAAGGTGCACCACACTGGTGGTGAAAATGGGATCTCTTTCCCCATCTCGTCTCCTGTACAGTCATCCAAAAAGGATTCGGTTTCTCAGGGGATTATGTCTTTTTCCATAATGACTGTGTGTAATAATTAATGGGATTATGAGATTACAGCGCCGCTGCTCCAATCTCCACCCCAGGGCCAGACCACCCCGCTCTATCTCCAGACTTATCTGATGCTGCGAGCCTGTCTCTGTGCGCTTTTATCGTTTTAATGGAGCCCAGCGGAGAGCAGGAAGGCACCGGTGTCCCGATCCCAGACGGAAGACCGGGACGCATGTGCAACAAGGCCAGCGTCGGTGAAAATTGCTCCTCGCCCCGCCTTTTTCTGCTTGACCTGCCCATGGGCACCAAGGTCAGTGGTCTATTGACCTGTGGGCCATAATTACCTCAACAGCGGAACGATTCCTGAAAATGAGCCTGTTTTATTTCTACCACCGTCAAACTGATTCTCGGCCAACTAGTTATGAACACTGACAGCAGTGGACGTGGCTGTTTAAAACCCTTTCAGTTCTATAACATATTATACTCGGTTGGCATCATATTGATCCGTAATATTGATTCTGTTGGTCCTGTCCAGGCACCATGTTGTAAATTCCAGCTATGGTAGCTGGAAATGGCTATTAATGAATGCAATATCTGCATGCATCCAGAAAAGCAAATAATAAGAAATAATTAATCTTGAAATCACACTAGAACCCTGTTCATTATTGCACATCTGTCACTTTAAGGTCCATTAATGATTAGATAGCTGATAAAACTGTCCTACTTCAGGTGCATCAGCAAATGTGGGTTTTTATTTCTATATTTATTTGCTATCAGTGACTATTTCTTGCTTACTTGATGATATTTTCTATTTAAACAATGCAAAACATGGACATTTGGAAATGACCTTCAACCTATCAAGGTCACAGCGGGGCAGTGGTGGCCTAGCGGTTAAGGAAGCGGCCCCGTAATCAGAAGGTTGCCGGTTCGAATCCTGATCCGCCAAGGTACCCCTGAGCAAAGCACCGTCCCCACACACTGCTCCCCGGCTAAATCCAGAGGACAAATTTCACTGTGTGCATCGTGTGCTGTGCTGCTGCGTATCACATGTGACAATAACTTCACTTTACACTTTACATCAATGGTAATACAGGTTCGAATCCCACTTGTCCTGCATCTGAACCTGCTATCTCCAGAGCTGCACCAGTCAAGTGAAGAGACATTCTGAGGCTGAAAAATGCCTGGTCATTCCCTCTACCAAACCCCCTGTGGAAACAACGGCCTTCGAACAAAAGCACCGCAACACAAAGAGTCACTTCTCTAACACAGAATATATCAAGTCCCAGCAAAAAAAAACAACAACAACAACAACAACAACAACAAGCGAATCTCATGCACTGGCGCGCCGTGCAGTGAACGCAGTGAAGAACAGAGCCTCCGCCATTCATTCGGACAGCGGCGACGGTTCCACATCCGGAAAAAAGCGGAGACGCGTACGCCGGTCCCTGCCGGTGACCCCTGTGCGCTGGACGACAACTTTAAAGGGCCAACAGCGCGAAACTGAAAAGAGGGTGTGGGGGGGTCTTTTCTCCCACATTTGGGTGTCTGTATGGTAATAGGCCTGAGGGAGGGGGGGGGGGGGGGGGGCAGACAATCTCCGTGCCGGCACAATAAGGCGCTGGACGTCCTATAAATGAGCGAGACACAAAGAGGATTACTTCACACGGGGATTGAAGTTCTTCTGTTTCATTCTGACACACACACAGAAAAGAAAGTGCGTGGACGGCTTGGTCCGGGTGAGCAGGAGGAGGGGCGTCCCGGAGGCGGCTACGCCCGCCGATGGATGCGGATGGAATGTGACAACGCTAATTACGGCGCGCGGAGCCGTGCGGAGGCGCACAAAACCTAATCCCACCCGATGAATGCGGCGTCGCTCGGCTTTCATGCGCGTTGCGTTGCCGCAGACGCCGCGCGTTTCGGCCCGCAGCGGTGATGATGTGGAGGTCTCAGGCTCCCTTTTCTGAACCGTGATTTCTCTCCGTCTCCGTCTCTCTTCTTTCCCGCGCGTGTGTTTCGGTGGGTGCCAAGGTTGCCGACCTTTAACCGGGCTGCGCTGTTTTGAGGAATCATCATTCGCAGCGATCGTGGCAACTGCCTGGCCAAGAACCAGATGAACGTTCAAAGTCGTCGGCGTCCAAGTCAGCGGTCAGAGGAAATGCGCCGTGTGCACTGGCTCGGCACAAACTTTTTTGTTTAGTTTTTTTTTTTGTCTACAATCAGATCGTTTGCTCAAGTGCCTGTTAAATATGCGTTTCCAAAATGCATTTGACTGTTAGAAATGAGTTCTGGAAGCTTGTGCCCAGAATCTCTGACAGGTTCTACTCACAAAAAAAAACCCACACACACGAAACCATGAAGAGTAACAAACGAACTCCGCTTAGCCATCCGCTATATCTGTTATACGTGTTTCCGAATTTCCTGTCCCTGGTTATGGAGGGGAGATACGTGGGGACAGAGCTGAGAGCATAAAAGAGCAAGAGTTCTTGCGACCGTGCAGCAGGGAGAGGGTGAGCTTCTGGGGTCCGCTTTTGCCCCCCCCCGCTGCGTTGGGCTCATTCACTCTATGTTCCACCAAGCTGTGGCCCCTCCAGGCCCCCTTACTTCCAGTGACACCAAAAGACGGCCACTGATGGAGGGCCATTCACCGCACATCGGCAGTGCTTTGTCCCATTCAGCCCAAAGCGGTGAATTGTATTTGAGGACGTGCGACCGCACTGATTGGTCAAATCATAACATGAACGCTACACACTTCTTTCCCCCCGCGGCCCGAAGCCTGAATAACTCCTTCACCAAAAATTTTATGGGTAAGTTCTGAGTGGCTATAAAAGGCTCGGCCGCCAAAACTGTCGGAGTTAAACCGGAGTGAACTAAGCGGCAGGTTTCCATGGGTGCAATTGATTTTGTGCCTACAGGAGGATTCCTGCCTGCTCAGCAGAAAAGGGACGTCTGAAGTGTCCTCAGTCTACACATTCCTAGAGGACAGTGCTCTAGGTCCCATTTGTATGGAATTTACCTCAGAATGAGGGACACAGGAAAACACATTAAGAAAATTAAGAGAAGATAAAACCATATATCAGGCCTATACAAACAATGTCTAATTTTTCTTGTATGAGAAGGGACAAAAAAAAAAAACCCAACCCTTCTGGAGATGATGAGATAAGACTTCCATGGAGACTTTTTTTATTGAGAACCCTGGTACAACCAACTATTTCAAAGGGGATTTCTGACTCAGATTTCACAGCCATTGCTGCACTCTTGCAACTTTGCTGCATGTATTACTGAGTGCATTTCTACATATGTCTGTAGGGACACAGATTCCGTACATATCAGCCATAACAATCTGAAGTGAAAGGGAAAAAGTGAAAGTGACTGTGACAGACCATACAACGAAATGTGTCCTCTGCTTTTCACCATCACCCTGAGTGAGCAGTGGGCAGCCATGACAGGCGCCCGGGGAGCAGTGTGTGGGGACGGTGCTTTGCTCAGTGGCACCTCAGTGGCACCTTGGCAGTTCGGGATTCGCAACCTTCAGATAAAGGATCTGTTTCCTTACCTGCTAGCCCACCAACTGCCCTAATAATTCAATGTGTGGACAAATCATTAAAGACATAATTTAACCAATCAAATATATCAAATGAGATTATAAGCAAATGTGCATAATGATGTTTTAACGTGAATGGCAACCTATTGTATTGTAATTACCCGAAAGACTAATATTAATAAAAAAAAATAAAAAAAATTAAAAAGTGAAGTGAAGTCACACACACAGCAGCACAGCACAATTTGTCCTCTGCATTTATCCCATCACCCTGAGTGAGCAGTGGGCAGCCATGACAGGGGCCCGGGGAGCAGTGTGTGGGGACGGTGCTTTGCTCAGTGGCACCTCAGTAGCACCTTGGCAGATCGGGATTCGAACCGGCAACCTTCCTTAACCGCTAGGCCACCACTGCCCCAAATTATTATTATCTGCTTACATACTGATTACATGTTCCTTATTTATTTTAGGAAAAAAACCACATTCATATTAAATTGTAAATTAAACACTTACATATGAAAGGTTAGCTTTGACAGAAAAACACCATCCAGGTGTCCATGAAGACATACATTAGCTTGGGGTCGGGTATTAAACTTACATAGACTCATACTACATTGTCCCTGCAAATACAGTCGGACTGAGAGGTGCGTGTCTGTGTGTGAGCGTGCGTGTGTATCGCTGATGTGCGCTCTGGCTCATATAAATGAGTGACTGTCACGCGCTTAGCGACTAAGGTAATGCATTTTAACAGTAATCGATGGATGGCTCTCTCTCTCTCTCTCTCCATGCTGTCAGTGGCGTGCTGTCACAGCCCTAATCACAGCGGCACGCACGGCTGGCCAATTTTTCCATTAATGTGTCATTAAGAGCTAATTCAGAAAACTGTTCAACCACAGCATTTGTCACTTAGGGGGAGTTTGTCTAAGCTAATTTCTCACGAAAGATACACTAATAAAAGAAGCCAAGATGCACATATATTACAGGCTAACACGTGTACACCAAGTCCAATATCTGAAACTGTGGACACAGTTTTACAATATTGTGTTGTATTTATTTATTTATTTATTTTATTTTTAATAGGAAAATTGAGATGGGATGTTCGAGGGCAGAAGGCGACGAAGTGAAGCACCATGGGAAACCGCAGCGCAAACTCAAAAGCCGGATGAGTGCTTGCCCTACTTAATGGCAACTTCAAGTAAGCAGCACCCACCAGAAACGCCCCCTAAATACAAGCGGACGAGACAACAGTTTCTTTGTACGCCGTGCCGCTGGCGTTACACACCCCTCGCCTCCGTCTTTATACATCACGTTCAGCGCCTGGCGCTCGCCTTGCGTAGCGGCCATGTTTTAGCAGTAGGTAATGGATAATACTAATAATGACGGAGTTTGTTTTGGACTTGGTCTAAGTGCTTCCAGAGCTCAGACGCTCGGCCCTCGAGCTCCACGAATGATTAGCGTACAGTAGGAGGGAGTTATCAGCACATAAACACAGGCTTTCACGCTGATAATTCCCACTTTCGGAATCAGGTGGTTCCGAGCGGCGCAGTAAAGCCGCATGAATGTGAACCGAGTGTAAATATAAAAAAAAAACCCTCATGTCCGCTCGCATCATTACAGCAAGCTGTCGTTGGGATTTTTTATGGCTTCCTTTTCTCCGTTTGTCTTGTTTAATCTACGCGATAACGCTGAACATAAACACCGACTCCATTTCAGGGAGGCTGCGTCCTAATTGTATTCTTAATGAACTTTTTAAGAATGAATATTCATCGATTGTGTCACTCATCAAGTGTTATCTGCGAGCTCAGAGGAGCCCGGGCCGGTAATTGAATTCCTCATGTGCAGAGAGGACAGCCAATTGCACCTCTGTACAGCCCCGCAGCATAATTATGGACTCCGCTGTCAATCACGGGCGGCGGCGCCCGATTTACAACCTGTGGGCCTCGCAAATCTCATTTCCAACGCTCAGGGTAATGTGCCCGGAGGTGGTGCAGGCCTGCCTTACGCCCGGAGCGTCTTCCCTTCGAGCCGATGTCAAGACGACCGAGCAACGGTCACACGTATGCACGCACACGTAGCCCCTGAACTTTTGCACGCACGCATGTATTGATGTCCATAACGACCCTCATTAATCAGATCTTCTGCTAAATCACTTAGGGCCTTAATATGAGAAGCGACAGAGGGGCGAAAATCAATACATCTCACGAACATGAGGAGCCCGCTCGGGTCTCTCAAGGCCTCTTCTAGTCCTTCCGCCGTTCTGCAGTGGCGCGAAAGAGTCCGGAACGGGAACCCGCTCGTCCAGATAACCGCCACAGCTCATAATTGTCTTTGTGCAGGAGCGCATGGCACTCAGTCACGAAGACGGACATTTCACCGGGGCCGGCCCGCCCTGGGCAGACGAGTGGCGGCTCAAAAAGGAGATTTCCGCGTGGGCCGCGCGGATGCGGTCAGATCGGTTGTAGACTCAGTCGTGTGGCGCCGTGAGTTGATGGTTTTCTTCCCGCCCCGGGAGAATTAACCTACGCCCTGCCGCAGGGGCGCTGATCACATCCCAAGTAGGAGTGGGCAGGAAATGTTGGTAATTTATTCTAGCACATGTTGTGAACTTTATAATTGGCCGAAATTTCCAGTAATGTGCAAAAGTGACACGTTTTGGCTTTTCAGGGGGACGGTTGGGACGGAATGTGCTTTCAAATGGAGTTTTGGGGAAAGCCACAGTCTGATGTACGTACGATACATCTGTTTTTCCACTGAAAACACTGCAATGCCGTACGGTTCAGAATTAAAAGGCATGTTATAAATAATAACTTTACAGCAGTGGTCTTTTTTATGGTTCAAACAGAGAATAATGGATGCCTCTTAAACACCCTGTGAACTCTGGGAGGCTTGCAGCAAACCTTGCTAATAGCTCCTCTCGACCTTGCAGTATATTCTTGTGTAATTGCACGGCTTTTTAATAATTCACACAATGGACTTAGTGCTGCTGCTCATTATGGTCGGCGCAAACGAAGCCTGCAGGGAGCCCGGCTCGGCTCCTGTTCCGTCATTTTTACATTATTTATACAGTTGGCCCACGTCCTGATCATAATAACCTCAGTGTTTACTATTATCATTAGGCCGCGAGTGGCCCCTGCGCCTGAGACCTCCATTTTTTTACTATTTAAAGTTGAGCTCTAGTGTATTGTGTGCACCTGTGTACCAGTTATTAGCTTTATGTTCACACCTGTCCTTCATTTCCCTTTTGTTCTCATTCGTATATAAAAAAAACCCGTCACCGTAGCCTTGGGTCCACTCTGTTTACCGCCATGTTTGTTTTATTGGACTTGTATCCACAATGACAGATTATGACCGGTTGGCCTTATCTGAGGCATCAGCTGTAAAAACCGTGCACTTGGCGGCCCTACTGCCACATTGTTATAGGAATTACTTTACTTTAGTTTATTTGCAACAGCCTCTTTGCAACGGTTTCAAATTTCAAAGTCAAAGTCATGTTTAGGCTGACAATGTCACACATGCCAGATGCTGAAGCTGGTCTCTTTCAGCCAGAGCCCTCAATCATTATAAAATGAATAAAGAAAAACAATAAAAGCACATGTTGATGGGTGGTGCGAAAATTGCACTGCAACGTGCGAGCAGGGACAGTAGATGTATGGTGGCCTTGCTGCAGGGACAATGCGGCGTCCATGTCTGTCACAGTCAACAGTTTGAGGCTTAGAGGGACTGAGATTTATGAACTCCAGTCTGGTCTAAGAGGGCCTATTTATTCAATATTTGGCATGCAAACTGTCTGGCTAATCTCATGCATGTAGATCGCTGGCACTGAATGAGGAGTCACTGGCGCGTGACTTTTTTTATTCCATCTATCTTGATTAGCTGGCAACACAGGCCCACGAGAGATTATGAGGCAGGAACTCGGAAATGATTTTCCATCCTTTTCAAAGCGTGATAAAGCTAATCTCTACATGACCCCACCTGTTAGAAGCAAAAAGCATTTTTCCATTTTTTTTTTTTTTTTTGCATCACCCAGCTGCTTTCCATATTTCCCAGCGAGGAAAACAGGTTCAATGGCACAGAGTGAGGAGATGGGGACAAATACTTTGAAACACCGCAGAAATCTCGTGCCGCACATTAGTCATTTCATCACTCGGTAATAGATTGCAGGCTGTTCTTCATATGGTGCTCACTAGACTATCGTCCAACTCCATGCCTCACACAAATCCAGACACTCAAGCATTTTGTGATCTCCGCTTGGCGTGTCCAATCCATCCTCCGCGTGCGCTGCTATATGAGTATTGTCACTCGACTCCTGTCTCTGCTGAAGGCTGTCGAGGTGCTTCACTCCCTGAGACACATCCAGCACGGCGTTTAAATGTTGACTGAGCATCTGAGCAATGCATATGAGCCGCAGTCCTTCAGCGTGCATAAGCACAGCGCGAAGCACCACCGAGGGCTTGTCCTCTGTATCCTGGGTGATTAGTTCCTCACGCCAGTCACTGAGGGCTTTTTTATAACTTGGATATCTACTTGGTGATCTCAGTGCAATCCACATTGCATGAGAAGAGCACAGAATCCATCACATTAATGCAAAGACACCATCAATTATTAGGTGTTCTCTGCACGAATTGCCTCGAAGTTTGACCTGGATAACAAGACAGATGCATGCAACCTGTAAAATCCTGGCCCCATGTCGTCTCTCTGCTGCTGGCCCCCACCTTGAAGGAAGCGTGTTAGGAGAGTGTGTGGGCCGCTGTTTGAAGAAACGGGAGCATATTTAAACAGCTCCGGCAGCCTTCAATCAGGACGTTCTAACTCCCTGCTCCTAGTGCTACCAGAAAACATGAATTTGAATCGAGCCAAAATCAATAGCCAAGTGTTATTCTGTAATAAACCAAGCTCATCTGACAGAACCTGCCTCTGCCTCTTGTAATGTTTTGATTCTTTTCATCTAGCACGGGTGCGTATGTGTGGGCTACCATACGGTGAACCCAGACTCTGCATTTCTGCTGCGTCCCACACATGGCTGTTTTCACTGTAAATGTAATGGCATTACTATCTAAGTCCCGAAAAACAAGAACAGTCCCTTTTGTTTCCCCCGTGGAATGTCTCGAGATTAAGGGGACACTTGGAGACGCAGCAGACTTTCATCACTGCTGCTAATCTATTCTGCTGGAGCAGGGAATGCAGTTTCATAATCTTTAATTGTAGTCAACGCTATTGTGATGGAATAAAATAAAAATGACTTTTCAGTTACTGCACACACTTTCAATAACGGAATCATCAAAATAGTTTTAAGCATTTTGAGATTAATTTTCAGTAATATGAATCTTCTTATTATTTTACTTTAACCACGGTGCCTAATGTTTTTATTTCCATCTTTACCCATGAGTTAAAGACAAAAAAATATGTTCCAGCATCTCCTAATGACAGAAAGCAGGAATAAAATCAGTCACTTGTTGAAGAAGGTGTTATCACCTTCTGTTTCTCTAAGAAGACAGCATGTTACCATGGCAGACAAATGAACATTTGTTCTGTTAACAATCACAGCCGAACGTCTGAAATCGTTTAATTGGATGTCTGATGAACTGTGCCTTGTTCGCCACTGTGAATTTCGTGACATATTAGGCTTGATTGGGTTCTAGGTCTCTTTAAATTGAATTACTGTACTATTATGGTTAACTACACCTCAGTCCCAGCCCCCGACACAGCAAGGGGCGCAAAACATTAGCATGTATCTCTCTCGCCATTGGTCACGCACTCTAAGCTCACGCAGCCATTCCGCTGTTTTAAAGGCCAGTTTATAATAGCATTAGTCTACACAGTTTTAGTCACAGTCCATAATGCTCTTCGATTAAAGACAGTTGCAGGCCCAAAAAGCCCCCCAAAAAACGTCCAGGAGGTCAAATCAACAGAAGTGCAATCATCTGAGCAATCATTTAACAAACACCTTCTTAATGTCATTCTTGCTTAAAATACGTTCTAACTAACGTCTTTACTCATTTCTCCTCTGTTCCCTTCAGAATGGACACCGCTCAGAACAATTTAAAGCAATTAAAGAGTCTGCCAGTAGCCGAGGCATGAATAAAAAGAGACACGAGCGAGCCCAGCTGAGCTGCTTTCCTGCGCTGTTCTCCTCGCTGTGTCTTAACAGAGCTGTTCTGTCCCGGCTGATGTAATTACTCCACGCTACACTTGGCTGACCTATTCACCGCACTCCTCAAGAGATACGAGCCATAAACAAAATATCAGGCCCTACAATAAATCTAATGGGGGGAAAAAAACAAGAGATTTGGAGTTGGTCCTTAAATGTCCGAGAGGACAATGCAGAAAGTGGCGGCCATTAGTAATAAGGTAAATCACCCCGATCACTTCGATTTTGCCAGAAACTGAACTATGCTGTTTTCCTTTTGGCTTAAAAAAAAACCTCTTCCCTGACAGCAAATCCCTTATCAGGAAGTTCTGGAGAAATAAGAGGAAGGCCAGGAAAGCCTTCAAGATCTCTTTAACTCAACATCATTTCATCACCGTTTCCAGGGGATTCGTAACGAATGTGGTTAGTCAAGGTGGAAAAACACGTGAAAAAGTTGGAGCCAGGACCTTTATTTTTCAAAGTGCACAGAAAGTGCTTGACTTCCGTTGTGCGTGACTTCCATTGTGAACTTGTCTCATTTTTGACAAGCACCGGAGAACAACAGAACATCCTACATCCCACTACACAAGCGTCTGTATGCATGTAACACGGCCCAGCTTCTGCTCTCGGCATCATTTACACCAGGCCCGCCTCCCTGGAAGCGGCACTTCCTCTCGGAGATGCGGTCCGCGGGGAGGACAAATACATGGCCCTTTAATGGGATTCTCTTGTTCAGCTCAGCCAAATGGATATAGAAGGCGGGATGCCTCAAGACAGGAAGTTTACAGGAGTAAACTCGCTGTGCTCTGCTCTTCTGTTTTACCCATTGCTTGAGGGAATGGGATTTCTGGCTTTGTGTCACGTCCTATGGGGGGGCTTGACTGTGCGGTTGGGGTGATGCACGGTCAGTACCCTCATTTTTCACTTCTGCTGCAATATCTGTTTACCTGTCTGGAGCCCCTGTTGCCATGTTGAGAGCAGATTAATTATTTTAACATCAAACGCTTGTGGTCGTCGGGTTAACAGAAAACTGACACGTTCTCCTGCAAGAGAAAACAGGGACTTCTGAACACGCCGAGCAAGCGGCACATACTGCTATTTCACGGTGTACATTTCGATCTAACAGCGGCACAGTTGCACCTCAGCCCACAGCGCAACCTTTAAAGCTGAAGAAAAGTGATGTCTCTGTGAATTGGAGGAGTCGAATTCGATTGATTGTGTTGAGAAAATATATTGTTCGAAAGCTGTTTCAGAAATATGTTCAGTCAAAATAGAGATTTGTATAATAAAAATGAATATTTTTGATCCGTTTAATTTCCTTCAGACATATTTTTACACAGTATATGGCCATTCAACATCATCCAATCAAATCAGCCTTCTTTGCAGTTTTTCGGATGTTAAGATTAGTCTTAAAATACTGAATCAACTCTGCCAATTGACATAAAACATTTGAATACAGTAAATTCAAACTCACTTGCCTTGCCTACCAAAAAAATGGTAGAATATTTCTACGGCACGCACTTTGCATTTGTCTTAGCAGTTGATAAAAACAGAGGGGGTTTAAGTGTGTGAGTACAGTGCATGAAACCTTTCAATCCTCCCGATTGGGTCTTTCCGTTTGAAACGTCTTCAAAGTTTGGGATTTCCGAAAAAAAAAAAAGCACATTTAAAGTCTCATTTTATTCATGTAAGCCAGTTTTCATTTTAATCCATTTTCTAATGATTTAAATATGAGTGCCTTAAAGGTCACGTAGTGCAGACGGTGGCACCCCCTCCTCCCCAATAATTATTGGCTGTGCTTTTTTGACATGGAGGCTTTGACGTGTGTGTGGAGGGCCTCTCCCTGCGTGTGGGATTGGGAGCATTGCCACTTTAATTCAGGCACTTCAGCACAGCACTTATCTTGTTATCCCACTGGCTCGACTGCGACGGAACCATGCCGAGACTTTGTGTCCTCCACGTCTCTCCGCGATGGGCCAAAGCCCAGAGTTCTGTTTACACACTCAGCAAGAACAGAAAAAAATCATTATATGGTGAAAACACACTACGGCGCTCTCATGGTTACCGGATTACAGAACGTTCCGATGGCTCCTGAGGTCAGAGTTTGGATATCCTGAGAGGTTAAGGCGCGTGTGACGCGGCACCGCTGCGGATGTTTTATTCCGACGTTCGCATGGACCAGTAAGCCGAGACGGATATGATAACAGATGCACCTCATCCAGCTGCGCTCTGCAGATTATCCTCGTCTCATGCTCTGATTCCTCTAATTTGATTAGCGAATTAAACCGCTGCCAGCAAGTGTTATGGGAAGCGCCTTGTCGCTGATATCAATATGGATTCCGGCCCGCCTCCCCATCGAATAGAGCGTTCCCTTTAAAAATAAAAATTCCCGAGGTCTTGACGGGTGGGAAATTGTACTGCGCTTATCTCTCTTACAAACCGCACGCATCACCGTAGAAGATAACACCTTGCTGGGTCGGACCACCTCACGCTGGACATTGGCAGCTACTTCCAGGCTGTCACGCTTGTCGGAGACGCGGCGCAACAACATCCTGAGCCAATCACCGCAGAGGTGACACATCCGCGCTAGCTGCACCCTGTAACCACTTAAGGGGGATGACCCCGCACATCCATGCCCTCTGACTCCCGCACAGATGGGAGAGACTCCCTCAATGGAGCAAAAATGGGGGCGAGGCTGTCCAGTCGACTGGGGGGAGAAGTAATGACATCCACTGTAATTAATTAGGCTCAGAAAATACACAGAGAGTTCATGTCCACAACAAGGGGCCTGGTGTAGTCGGAAGGAAGGACTTCTCTGGGCATCTGTTTGAGCCACAGATGAGACAAACACATATAAACAAAAGGGGTCGGGTCAGGGAGGAGACCAGGAAGAAGAAAACAGAGAGAGAGAGAGAGAGAGAGAGAGAGAGAGAGAAGGGAAAACAGTCTGACAGGCCGGACTCACCGCCCACGCGAAGATTGATCTGGTCGCGCCGTTCGCCGTTGGGGTTCTCGAAGCAGCTGTAGAGGCCGTTGTGGCTCAAGTCCACCTCCATCAGAATGAGCCGAGGCCCCTCCTCCCGATGGCGCGCCCTCACGTCCGTCCCGTTCACCTTCCACGTTGCCGAGGCGTCGCTGCCCAGAGAGCCGCACTGCATGGTCACATCGCTGCCAATCTTCTCATACTGAATTCTGGCCCCTGTCACCATGGAAGACATCGGTGTCAGTGCAAATGTCACTTGTGTCACTAGATAAACCCATGAGACACTTCAGGAAGGGTAAGGCTAGGGGGTGAGGATTACTGATATCAGTGGTGGAACAGGACACACTTTTGTGGATTTTGGCCACTTATTACATCAGATGCATTATGATGGGCATCCTAGGACACTCAACTTATTCTTACTGTACTTTTATATACTCTTAGCATGGTTTGACCTCAATGTACAGTACAGCATTTCTTGTTAGGTTGGCGTAACGTTAAGTGAAAAAAGTGAAAGTGATCGGTTTAGTCTGCAGCACAGCACGCGGTGCACACAATGCAATGGGTCCTCTGCAAGTAACCCATCAACTTTTGTGAGCAGTGGGCAGCCATGAAAGGCGTCCGGGGAGCAGGACCTCAGCGGCGCCTCGGCGGATCACGGTTTGAACCCACAACCCGCCGGGTTACGAGTCTGCTTCCTTACCCGCCAGGCCAGCACAGCCCCTTTCAGTCATATTCACAAGGGAGGTGTGAATGGGGTGAGAGGAGGTCAGTCGGGCACATCCTGTGCTAAACAAGGACAGATGGCCATCAGAGATCAGATTTTTTTTTATTCAGCATTTTGACATGTGTTTACGTTGCTCAGTCATATTACCCTTTTTAAATGCAGAAATTGGATCATGGGAAAAACATGTCCTCCTGTTACACCTATGTGAAAGCCTGTCTGGTAAAAAAAACCTTCTTCTGCCTGTTATGTCAAACATGAGAGTTCGGACATTTGGCAGAGGAGGAACCATGTGGAACGATGGGAGCTGTTGGGAGCACGAGGCCCAGCCTGCTGACGACGCTCTTTGACATTCATTCGGGTTCCGTGCCTCCCCAGACGAGCCGCGGAGTCAGGCCCAGAACTGAATTATCACCGAGGGTGCGAATGACCTGCGAGACGGGGGTCACACTCATTTTACTGGGCTGATCCTGTGGGCCGCATACCGCCATGAATTTTCCATTTTGCCGTGACACGGAATCTAATTCAGAGAGCAGAGCTTTAAAATGAAATGAAAGGTGGAAAGGAGAAGTGGCACTATAACCTCAGATACAGTTCTAAGAAGTATTCTGCTTCTGTGTTCGGTGGTTCCTGTGGTGTAGCCCTTCAGGAAATGGAAAATGTTCCTCACAGACACAGACCCATAGCTATCTATCCTATATGATTTCCTATATCGTATTCCATTTCTTTTCAATGCTGCTGTCACCGGCAATATCCCAAACAGATCAGCAACATCCCGTACAGATCTGATTAAAATTCTGCGTTTCACCATCTTCACTACGCTGATACTGACAGCTCCAATTCTGATATTCTTGCATTTGGTGGGCAGATCGAACAGAGAAAAACCAAGAGATCAATTAATATATATATATATATATTTTTTTTAATAATGCATTATATTCAGTGATGTGAGTATTCTGCTTTTTTTCCAATTTCTGGAACACAGTGGACGAGAAGCTCAAATCTGCAGCCATCAATGTAATCAATGACAAATATTATTTTTACTCAGTGCCACACTAATGCTCAGCTGACTGGACCGTGAGGGACAGGCCTGGCTTAGTAAAGACTCCCATCATTGTGCCTCAACATGGAGAAATCCTAAAGAACCGTGACAGGCCCGTCCACACCCATGAAAACTTCATCCCACAAACTGAAAACTTAATCGCACAGGATGATTCCTGCCAAAAGCCAAAATGCCACAGCTTCCAACTGTCACGCTCCTTCTGGGAATACACTGTCAACACATAAAAGGCCCTTTAACTTTCCCGTGTTCAGCATTTTTGGTTGCGCTGTGCCAATAGAGCTCTGATGACAGCGCAGTTAGGTATGAATTATTGCTCATCACAGAGCGGCGGTGTGCTGAGCCTCGGCAGAAAATATTTTTTAATTCCCATATTCCAGAATTCCCATATGCCACCGTTGAGCATTTTGCATTTTCCCCAAAGCGCTATGCTCACCTTGCCACCTATATGTTCTTTAGCACAGACCTCAATGAAAAACAAAGAAAGAAAGAAAGAAAGAAAGAAGTGCAACTTTGCCCATCCCCGTTAATGACATTTCATTACTGGGAAACCCCCGTCGAGTGAAATCTTCCCAGAGGCGCTTCTGTAAAACAAGCTTGTTAAAACGGTCCGCACGTAAGAAGTATAGACGGCGTTAACTCGTTCTTCTGCCCTTTGTCACGTTCCCTTTTGAGGATTTCATCAAGGGCCTGTCATCCGAACAGCGGCGTGGCGGCACGGGCAAAATCCATTTCCTGTTTCCTGTCCCGTTATCTACTGCCACTCTGGGCACAGACACGGTCGCGTCCACAAGTAACTCATCTCTGCCGCCTTTGATAGGCCTGAATTGCTAATTCTCGTTATGGCGTTTGGTGAATGCTCATGTTTGGGGTTTATCAGTGGTGCTCACTTGTCATAAGGAGCGACAACAAGCCTTGCTGCTCCTCACTGTATAAGCCCACCTCACACATCCTAATTTGGGGCAGTGGTGGCCTAGTGGTTAAGGAAGCGGCCCCGCGATCAGAAGGTTGCCGGTTCGAATCCCGATCCGCCAAGGCGCCACTGAGCAAAGCACCGCCCCCACACACTGCTCCCCGGGCGCCTGTCATGGCCGCCCACTGCTCACTCAGGGTGATGGGTTAAATGCAGAGGACAAATTTCACTGTGTGCGCTGTGCACACATGCTCACATGAGCCTGATGGTTTATAGCTGCTGCGTTCCCATGTAAAAAGTTACAGAAATAAGAAAAAAGGAAGAAGAAGAAGAAGAAATGCTAAAGCACAGATAGGAGAAGCACAATGAAGATTTAATTTGACACTTGGTTGCGCTGGACGTGAAGCAGCTGCGCAGGCGGTGACAGGCTCAGGGGAGGGATGAAGAGACGGGACTCCACGCCCACATGGAAGAGCTAGAAGTTTTACGACCTGCGATGTGGGGCCACAGAGGACACGAGACTTGTAGGGTGGACAGCTGTATATCCCCCCTAGATAAGGAACAGCTGTCCCTCCCTTACAAAAAAAAAGTTACAAACAAAAAAAATTGAGAAAGCAAATTCTCGGCAGCTCCTTCAGGCCTTCAGGACGTGACATTACTTATGGGGAGCAGTTAATCCCTTCCAGTTCATTTCAGCGTGAAGTTTTGGGACACTGTAGGGGAAATGTCACACTGTCGTGACATTGGTATTTAAAGTTTGTGTCTATTGACGCTGAGTGCAAACACACCATGATGCCGAGTCCTGCTGCACTGTGGGCTGAGTGACATAAAATAGGATTTTATGCCCCAGAGCTCATCGCACAGTAGCTGTGTCTCCAGGTTTAGGGCCCGCTGGAGCCTTGGCATATGAACTCTCTCCCGTTTCAATATTGTGTTGTTACATGGAGGGATTTTCACACAAAATGAAGGTCACGCAACAGTACATGCTCCATAAAGGTCAAGAGGATTAGACGCATCAGAATGATATGCCGAGGATCAGACACGTTCATCCTGCTGCTTCAGGTCCAGGAGCTTAGATGCTCCACCCTGGGAATGTGGGTTTGGCTGTTTGGTTTATTTTCCTGGTTGAGTCGGGAGAGTGGTGACTAAGCCCAGCCACTGGCTGAGCTCCACTCTGCTCTCCTCGGACCTCCCGTGATGAGCCACACGGCTTCTGTGGTCAGACAGTAGGAGTTCTGTGGTCAGAAGCCCCGCCCCTTTCCTTTTGTCAGCGACCTAGCATAATAACCAAATGGGTGTGTGCCCCCCCCCCGCTTGGATTAGCCACCTGGAGATAGCAGATCTTTGCACGCCCCTCTAGAACTCCTACCATTTAAAAGGCTTTTTGTGACAAACAAATTTGTCTCTTGGCGTCACAATATCCTGTATTTATATTTAGCATAAACACAGAATCATGCTGATTCGACAGAAACATCCCAGGCATTCTAAAAAAAAACATGGCAGAACCCCAACATACATTTATGTTGTTTTCATAGGATTAAATTCCATATATTTCATACATACGTTGCAACGTGTATTTAAAACTTCACAGACAATATACCAGAGCATCTTGTTCTAAATTGGTAGATAAACAACGTATTAAATCCTTCCTTCACTCTTTATATCTGACCTTATCACTCTGATCAAGAGGATGGAAATATGGGGATGGCCATCATTTTGGTACCATTTTACAGTCAGCCTTGGTGCCATGTTATTTCGGTTGCCAGTTCCAACATTAAAAGCGATTTCTCTGATGCCACCCCTGGGGCACACCAGCCCAGATGGCTGGGTGGGGGCGGAAAAAGAAACTGAGATATCGATTGAAACAATCTGCACTCAGAATAGATTTGATCAGGGAGTACCCAAGATCAAAGAAAATTATTTTCTGCTTTACCGGGAAATCTTCAGAAAATGCTGAGCCCTGAGAACTGGCATTCGCTAATTAGCATGAGCTAGCATCAGCTGTATTGATGGGTTCCTTGGTCTGTCTGCTGCCTCAAACGTCTATCTGAAAACTGCAACTTACTTTATCCTACAGTGCAGGCCAAAGGTGTGGACACACCTTCTCATTCAATGTGTTGTCTTTATTTTCATGACCATTTACGATGGTAGATTCTCACTTAAGGACCTATGAATGAACACATGTGGAGTTACGTACTGAATAAATGAAAACATGTTTTATATTCTAGTTTCTTTGCTCTGATTACTGATTTGCACACTCTTGGCATTCTCTCGATGAGCTTCAAGAGGTCGTCACCTGAAATGCTTCTCCAACAGTCTTGAAGGAGTTCCCAGAGGTGTTTAGCACTTGTTGGTCCAGATCACCCCAAACCATCTGGATTGGGTTCAGGTCCGGTGACTGTGGAGGTCAGGTCTCCACTTTTTGTTAAGTACATAACTCCACATGTGTTCATTCATAGTTTTGATGCCTTCAGTGAGAATCTACCAACGTAAATGGTCATGAAAATAACGAAAACACATTGAATGAGAAGGTGTGGCCTGTACTGTATAACCCCAGAGGCTCCAGAGTGCCAGCGCTATCTGACCAAAATAAAAGAGTCTGTAGTACAAAACCAGCACATCCTGTGAGGGTTGCATCCTCCACCAGGCCTCCCACACTTTTCCCCCTTCTCCTTTCCCACCCTCCTCACAAAATCTTTAAGGTGCATCCAGCTCTGCTTTGAATGAGTGCAATGCACGGGCGACCCAGCTGCTGGAATGTAAACAACCTGCGGCGGACTGCCCGCCCGCCATCCTCTCGGACCGGTAGGGTGTGCTGCGCGCCCTGTGCGCCACATCGCATGTCCTCCGGCACTGAGCTCCGATGAGCCGTAGAAAATGAAGAGCAAACATACCTGGATGTCATTAAAAAATGAGGGGGGGGGGGTTAAAACCAACAATCCACATCCATCGCATGGTGGTCTGTTGTCGGCTGGACCCCTCCCCAAACCACCACCATCACCACCACCACCCCTGCCGACCGTGAACGGTCAGCACTCCACCTGGTGCTCTTTTCTTCTCCCGCTTTCCTTGTTTTGACATCCACTCAAGGTTGCAACCAAGTTTCTGGAAGCTGCAGAGGACCACAGAACCTTTTTGCTAACAACCCGTCAGCCCCGGCTGGAATCTGACATCTCGCTGACATTCCGCTGCACATCACTTCATGAAGGTAGGACTGCCTCCCAGTAAACAGAACCGAGCCTTGTTGACAGGACGCCAGACCTCAAGACCTCCAGTTTGTTTTTGGATCATTAATCATCTCGGGCGTGTACAAAAACTTTCATTTCACTAACAAAGCACTGTGAGACCTTACAGTCAACACCTCTGAAAAACTCCCACAACTCCCAAAAGGTTTTTACTTGCATTTATAGGGCCATAGTTTCAACCCTGCATTAGGCCCTATGTTATGTGCTATGCACAACAAAGATTAAGTAAGAACAAAATTATTTTCAATCATTTGGGAAATGCGGACAAAAAATGCAATGAAGATCAGATGCCTCTCATCTGATCCCACATTAATTTCCCCTAATTTAGAATCCATATTTGCATCCACACCCAACAATGTATTTTTAATGACAGGCGCTTTGCTCAGCTCAGTGGCACCTTGGCGGATTGGGATTCGAACCGGAAACCTTCTGATTACCGGGCCACTTCCTTAACTGCCAGGCCACCACTGCCCCTGTCCTCAGCATTTAACCCATCACCCTGAGTGAGCAGTGGGCAGCCATGACAGGCGCAGGGGAGCAGTGTGTGGGGACGGTGCTTTGGCGGGATTCGAACCGGCAACCTTCCTATTACAGGGGCTGCTTGCTTCCCCGAGAACTAATCAGTACTAATATAGTGTGGACATGAACACAGCCTAAATAAATATAGGCCACAAAATCAATAAATTGTCATATTAATAGTGATACAAATAGGCTGTCAACATGTCAATGTTATATTTTGCATGTAATGTTTGATTTAGAACATTATGCATGATGCATTTATTAATTAGTGTATTGAACATTTCATTATTTTGAAATTATACTTAATATATTATTATGATATAAAGTGTTTTAAGAAAACAGGATACTGATTATTCATTCTTGTTCTTCTTGTTATTAGTGTTCTATAATCTAGTTTTTCTGACATCAGTTTAACCAGCATGTTTTGGAGTAGAAGTTAGCTTCTTGAGGAATTCATTTCTCTTTTAAGTTTGCTCCAGAAAAAAAGTCTCAGTAGTTAAATACTTGTGTGTATTTGATGCATTTGGGATGACTACTTCCTGAAACATATTATTAACATGCTCCTTCTCAAATCACATCAGCACTTCAGTCGTGATCATACATTTGGACGCGGTACGTGCTTTCTCTGCTAATGCTCAACCATTAACACGGATTAATAGATCTTCCACTAATATGCTTCGCCAACACCTCTATTTTAATATCCATTACTGGGCCGATGTTGATATTACAGCTCTTTTAGCTAATCGTAGTGCAAAGAAAGGTTCGAAACAAGCCGGAGACCATGAGAGATGTTTGCCTTCGAACACAGAGCACAAGCGCTGGCAAGTGAACATGTTTCCCCCCGTAGTCGCCTTTTGTATTGCGCAGCAGTGCTCCCGTGGGGTTAGCCTTTCATGGTGCTACCTTGCGCCCTCGCATTCTTCTGCGTTCCGTCTCACCAGCGGCCCCCGTTCTGCCGGGGTTAACGCTGCCGTGACACCTCAGGGTAATCCCGGCATGACTGGCCCGCCTAATTCCCGTCTCGTTACCCTCTCATGGGTGGCGCTGTTTACATAGAATTGACACTTTGGAAGAAATGAGCGTCCCGGAATTTGAGGTTTAGGAGAAAAGGGAGCAGAAAAAGGAAAGTTTAAGCAAGTTTAAGCTAGTGTTTTAGCAACTCTCCTCCTCCCTCCCTCCCTCCCTCTGGTCGCCGCACGTCCATCTTGAAAATGCACAGCCCATAATGATGGCCTCTACTGAACCCTCACGATGCAGCTCAGCCTAAAGACGCCGTCAGTCGCTGACTGATGCCTGCCGATGGATCCCCAGCCCATCCGCCCACACAACAGGGCTATCAGAGCGCCGCAAATGACCCACGTCCATCACGAATTCAGCCATTATGGGCCAGATGGAGCTTCGCCAGCACCGCTTAAGCACCGCACACTGCTGGGGCCATCACATGACCAACGGTGCTCCGCGACTCTGCTGTGTGCTTCTGTGGCACGTACCAATCAGAAACAGATTAGGGTGGATGCCTGTCATGGAGGAGGGGTCTGGGACTTGTGAGAGCCGAGGACGCACTCAGCTATGTTTGACCCTTTTGTCCCAGCTCCGTGTCTTTATCTGCAATGGAGGCAATGCTGCCAGTGGAAGTGGCAGATCTTGTTTTAAGTGGGAAGATGTCTGAGGGATGAATGAAAGGTTTGATGCCGGCAGACTGCACATGACCAATGTCTATCTAATTGCGGTCCCGCTCCACTGGCAGAGTTATTTCCGTTTCTCTGTGTGTGCGAGTGTGTGTGTGTGTGTGTGTGTGTGTGTGTGTGCCATTGCCGACCGAAAGTAAGTAATCTTCCCTAATGGCTGGCTGTGAGGGGAGTGCAGCCACAAACAGCGCGGGACTATTATTAACTGTCCAATCTCCCCATCACAAACACTGATAGTCCTGGGGCCTGTGCTGTCAGCCAGTGCAGTGCTGGTCGATTATAGGTTTATCCAAGGTAGCATTTTACCGCGGTTATACGTGGGTCTGACAAAGCGAGAGCGTGCCTGGTCTATTTAAATGGATCCTGTAGCTAAGATCATAAACACCAACAGAAAAATGTAACCAAAAGGAGTGTGGCAGCCACCAGAAGCACATAAAGAGCCACCCATTTTACGGAGATAAGAGGTTTGTGTTTATATATATATATATATAGATAATTTTTTTTTTTTTTTTTAGAGGGAGTGACCGGTTGACCTCTGACCCGTACAGGAAATTAAATCTAAGTGCAAGCATTAGCTCCTTGGGAATTGCTTGCAGTTGACTGCTTTATGATTCTCGCTGTGTTACTCGAGTGCACACGGCATCCAATGCCCTCAAGGAGAATTCATCTCACAGCTTTGTTTTTGTTTGGCATGCTCGTCACAGGACCCGCTTGGTCACTTTATTCTTATATTCAAAAATGACACATTTTTCCTCATCTGATTCCGGAGGTTAAGTGCATTACAGTGGGTTCATTGAGCATGACATCAAACGCGCTAATTGAACTCTTTACATAAGATGTGACCTTGGGAATGAATTCAAATTTTTTTTTGATGTACGTATTCATGTACATGAAAAAAAGGTCAAGTAACGACCTGATATTAGTCACTGTAGCCGGTGTACAAGTGCAGTGTAATGAACAGTGTAATTTAGACTAATTTGATGGGACACAGTAGCAGATGATGTGTACATTCCTACGGTCCTCTGGGAGGGTGTACATCTCAGCACAAGACGCCAGGATGCTCTCTGTCGACAGGCGGTCCGCTACGTATGTGTGCGTATGTGCAGGTAAAGGGGTGAAGATTAATGGACCGTGCTGGGAAGTAAGGGGGCTGTGGGTGCATTGCGCCCCTGCACGTGTCCCACACAACACACACGGTGCAGCCACCAAGGCCTAACTCAGCAAGAAAAAAACCCACCCTCCTTTTCATGAATTGTCAGCCCAAATTGAGAAGGAAAAACAGGACATTCATCATCACGGGGGCAGAACACGACTCTGCTTCGAGCTGGAGTGACCAGGAATGTGTGTGTGATGGCCTGCTTCCCAAAACTCAGCATTGGGGTGACGTACCGCCACACGCCTGTCGGCATATGGAATAGAGCATGACGGAGACGCCGGTCCCTCTAAAGACACATTCTTCAGCTCCTCTGGAGACACAGCCATCGGTAACTTGTTCCCTCCCAGGCAAAGCAGGTATAGGGGCACCCGACTACGCCCGGCCGTCAAAGAAGTATGAAAAGCGGGTGCCAAGAAAAGCCACTTCGTGTCACAACATCCCCAATATGCATTTTTTTCCTTTTCGTTTTTTTATTCTTTCCATCCATCTGTCTGTCTTACCCGACACAAGCGTTTCTTGACACGTTTCACAGTCACGAACGTCTCATTTTTATCAACAGTACGACACGAAACAGGTTCTGAAATCAGGGATAGTCAGGGAGAGTTCAATTATACCTAACGTGCATAGCTAATGCAGTAATGTGCTTTGGGAGCGGCCTGAATAGATCTATGCGTTTCGAGGAACGGCGCCAGTTCTGCTGTCTTTCTGCTGGAGGTGGAGGGAAAAGATTCCGAGCGGGGCCACAGACGCTTCCTTTAAAGTGTCGAGTCTAATGAGCACCCGGAGAGACGGCAGCCAGTGATCAAGAGTGCGACAGAATTCCCCTCAGTCCCCGTGTGTGTGCGATGGATGCACTTCTGGTCAGGATTCTGACTTGCTCAATTCCCACTGGTACCGCAGAGCTCTTTTTCGATGTGAACAACGTGCATTAAGCTATTCTTCTCCACTCCTGCAAGGTGTCTGTACAAACACAGCTGAGAAAATCCATATCAACAGATATCCTCTCCAGGGATTTGGATGATTTTGCCCAAAAAATAATACAGGTTTTGTATGATCTGATCACACAAGTAACAAATCGAGGGGGAAAAGCTGAAAAATGCAAAATGGTAAATGCTGTAAATGTAAAAAAAAAAAAAGCTTACGAGTTGGAGGCATTTTGCTCCCCCCATGCTGGTGTGGGTTTCTGCTGGGTGTTCCAGATCAGTTAAACAAGAGTCTCTAACCTGGATGTAGGTGCGAGTGTGTGAGCAAATGGTGTGTGTGCCCTGTGGAGTTCCTGGCTCTGGCACCCGTGACCGTGGTGAGGGATTAAGCAGTTATGGAAAGGAGAGTGAGTGAATTTATTGTGAGTGATCAATTTTTTGTGATCATGAATTCAATAGCCTGTAAATGATGTGGCCTTCAGTCACCAGATTTGATATTCTGGAATAACATCTAGGCACCAACAAATTGAAAACCCCATAAAGGGTAATATCCAGCCACCCAGTCGAGTGACAGGCACTGAAGCTGTTCTGGTGGCTCTTGGTGACCCAACACCTTACTAACACACTTTAAGTCAGTTTTGTCAGCTGCCTACAGTGTAGGTGTGTGTGTGTGAGGGAGATAGGGAGAGGCATAGAGAGAACAGATGGAGAGAAACGTAATCAAATTGCTGTGACCAGCACAGATTCTGCAGAGAACATGTTTAAACAACACTGTGCTGAAGATATGATCTCTCTATGGACTGTGCCGAAACAAAGCAATGGTTAATAGGAAAACAACAAAGAAAGCCTTTTGTGGTAAATGGACAGGAGTGGGGTTAAAATAAAAAAAAAAGGGAGGGGCGATGAGGCTGAAGGCTGGGCTGTTTCTAGTGCTCAAAGCACTAGACTTGGGGAAAGAGACAAGCTAACTGTCTTTCAGAGCAGCCGGGATCGATACGCATCAGAAGATAACAGGCCGCTTGCCTGGGCTGTTTCAGATAATAAGTCCCTATCACCTGAAATCAAACACTGTACACAATGGAAAAAAGCTCTCGCCCAGCGAATACAGTTTTGGGGGGGTGGTCAGGCTCCGGGGCACGCGTGACGTCACCGCGCATCTCTTATCAGCTTCGTTACAGCTCTATGGAGGCTGGTTGGGAAGGGTCTGCCAGACACATGACATGGAGCAGTCACGCTGGGAAGAGTCCTAATGGGATAGCTGATGAACCTGAACTGTAGCCTGGTAATTAATGTACTTAAAAAAAATAAATAAAAATGCATGATGGATTATAGGTTTATCCTTGTCAGGAGATTGGGGGAATTCTGGAATGTTCCATTTATTTATTTATTTATTTATTTTTGGTGTCTCATTATATCTGGTAGTTAGGCATTTGGATTCAGTTATAGCAGAAACGCAGGCTATATGTAATTTCCTCACTCCTTCCAGTAAATCTGCACCGTACTGCATCACTGACCAAAATTTATCACTGCTCCACCCTCGCGCAGGGTGTTGGCTGCGAGTGGGCTACTTTTCTGGCAGGGCGCATTTGTCGTGGGAGTGCATCTGGCTCCGCGAGCGTGGCTCTCTGCAGCGGCTGACGCTACAGTCCAGCTATCCTCTAGACACAATATCGCCCGCCTCCTTTATCTCCTCCATTGTCAGAGCGGCTCCGGATTCGCTTCAACCCGAACGTGTGTTTTCAAGGTAGCAGGATCCATCTACTGCATCATGGTTAGGCAATTCAATTCCGCCTCCCCTTAAACCAATTTCCAGCCTGGAATCACTTACGCTGTCGGCTGAAAAGGTCAGTGGGAAAACAAAACCCCGCATTTCTCTTGCAGTGATGGTGGACACGTACCGAAAACATTTTCTCTATAAATCACCGTGTATGCCGCGGATGATGCTTACACTGCATACATATCAATGTCACCAATGTCATTTGGAGACAATGTCATGCGAAGACTGAGACCAATTAGACAAAACCTGAATAACAGTGCAGAGGAAATTATTTGTTTGAGGAATTTTGCCCATTTGGCCCCACTTGTCCCCTTAGAGTCAAGGGTTACCTTGAATCAATACCTGTTCGATCCAATGATCAAACAATACTATCCCGATGGGAGTGGTGGTAATGGTGGTCACAAGTGGGGTTTGACCTTGGGACTTTGGGTTCATGCTGGTTCATGAGATAGTTTGTTATCCAATAGGCCACCACTTGCAATATAAACCCAATAGAGAATTTGGAATGACGTCTCACATTTTGTGTCTGCTGGGGAATTTATTAGCTGTGTAGATGATGGAGGTTTCAAACATACAGAATAGGGAAGTAAGGTGCATGAGAGCTTCCCCTCCTCAACACAAATAACTAGTGATGATTAGTTCTGTAAATTGTGAAGACAGACAGGATGTGACATTAGAGAACCCCCATGCACTATGAAATGTGTCTCACCACTGTCATCAGTACACCACTCTGGCTGTCTTTATTTGTCACCGACGTATGTGCTGCTCTACAGTAATGTGTGCTCGTGGGCATTAAATTTCCTTTTTTTTCCCAGTCTCCCCCACCGACATATGACAACTAATGAATTTAGATATTTGTCAAATGAAACGTGGAGGGCACAACAGCCAAGAAACCCACACTCATTAAAGAACCAGCAGGGGAGTGCAAAGTTAATCATGTAATTACCAAAAAGCACATGAAAAGGTCGCAGGGCCAGAATTTGGAAAATTCCTGATGAGATTAGCCCAGACACAAGCGATTAAGTTTAGGAGGAAAAAAAAAAAAAAAAAAAAAACCCAACCCTCCAAGACCCAAATCATTCCTGCAGTACGGCTGGCTGCCCTCTCAGGCTCCCGCTGCATCCTGGATGCTCCCTGCATCCGTGTTAAAGGAGCGCCGCGTTTGCACTACAAGGCTTTTTAAAGGGACGAGGTCAGGGGCCACGTGAGGTGGAGGAGTGTAAGCGGCATTTCTGAAATATTCAATTTGCACCTTAGCACATTTTTCATTAGCTCCTCTTCACCTTCCGGCGCCCCATTATGCATTAATTAAACGCTGCGTGGCTGGAGGTTCCTGCCACAGCGCGGCATGAGAAAATATGCCGGGGCAAAGCAGCGCACCTGCTGTTTTTGCTTCCTCACGCTTCTCAACACCGATGTCTGTTCTGTGGGCACAGTATCATCTTAGATGTTCGAGAAGGGACTCTCATTACTCACAAAAAAAGGTGTAAACAAAAGAAAACCAAATATATATATATATATATAAAAAAATACAGATGACAATAATATATTGGAAAAAAAAAAAGAAGAATTCGCTGCATGGACGGGTGCCCTGCGCCGCTTTCATCACACATCCCCGTTCTGTTTACGAACAGGAGGACCCTGGAGTGCCGGTGATCAAACAGACATTGGTGGAGGTTTGTTTGCCCGCTCTGTTATCCAGCCCGGGGCGATACAACAATGATGCACGGCTGTTTAAGGAACGGGAAAAAAAGACAAAAGACAACTGAGGAGAAGGAAGGTCAGTGCTACCTCAATGACCTGCAAATGGATATGACATCATCGTCAGCATGTGACTTCAACTATGTGGCTTTTCTGGGCTGCCCGGCCCAGCCCAGCCCAGCTCAGCTCAGTCACATGGTGCCCCCTTCTCCAATCAGGACGCTTCAGTGATTTCTCAGCAGTGGGCTTTGTGCGAGGAGCACGAGAAAGAAATACAGCATGGCAGTGAGGCATTCCGGCTCTTCTCAGTGATCCGGCACTTTCCACTCATTACTTAGCAGTATCATAACAGTCCATGTCTTTCTTCCATTAATTACTTATAAAAAAGAGCTGTCTGTGGTGCTGAGATTTCGGAGGTTAAGCGGAGCATCTTGCAGCAAGTGCTAGACTAGCCATTCCCATTTCCATGATCACAATTTGACCCTACTGTGACCTATCTGAACAGTTTATCCCTGATTGGAATTTGAAAGCAAACATTCGAACTGGTGCAGTGCTGTGTGGAACTAACTTTGCTTATTAATGGTTGCATATTTGAATAAGGCAAACTATTTAATAATAATAAAAAAAAAACGTTCCAAATGAGTTTCCAAAAAGTGGATGAACAGTGAACTATCACTACAAAAGAATCCCACTGCTTGTGCCCTGCACTGCGAAGCAATAATGGTGCTGGAAGTCCACGTCCTCTCACAGGCTCCAGGTGCCCATCATTAGCTTTGTTTGAAGCACATCAAACATCCCTCCTGTTAGCAGCTCATACAGTAGACTCGACTTTATGTTGCTCATTAAAATTTTAATTTTATTTTCCGTTGGGGCTTTGATCTATGGGACGGGCCAACGGTAAACCAGAACGCACAGCTGAGAGCCGAACTGTCAGGGCTGTAAAGGGAATTTTTAAATGTGGGCCTAGGCATTGTCTATTCCTACTGAACAGCGCCAAAGCAGGGTAGATGAAGAGACAGTTCACATTATGGCCCTGATTCAATGTTTCAATTGCAAAACACAGATAAACATCATATAAATTAACAAACATGCTGACCAATAAATTGCATTGCAACAAAGGCAAAAAAACCCAGTTTGGAGGCAGAAGACTGTGACACTGTGAGCAAATACAGTCATATAATCATCAAAAATACAGCAATAGTATTTTAACGACAATGTGCCGTCCTGTCTTCCAGGAAATAAATTCCTCTCCAACATTAATCACGTTTCAGCCAGTGGCACAGGTAACAATTAATTGAAAGAGATAATAGTGGACTTGATCCTGAAAGCAAAAATTCTGAGAGCAAAAAATGCACACACACACACACACACACACATATATATATATACACATTATTTATATATTTATATGTTTATTTATTTATTAATGTTTTGAAGTACTCAAATTCTGGCTTCATATTTCTGTAAATGATGAAGACAAAATAAGATGAAGGAAATGTAAGAAATTGTCAATCTTTAACTTCATGGGCACTGTTTTAAAACAAGCACTAAGCATGAGAGGCTTGTTTGCTAATCTACGGTCAAAGGCATCCTCCGAATTTACTCGTTTTACGTATTAATCAACCTGAGGATGCCTTACTTTTCACCAGTGAACAAGCCCCACACTTAGTGCAAAGCGGCGTACGTAGCGCCAGATCAAAAAGAAATTGTGATTTTCTAGTGATCAGTAACTCCTGCTCACCTTAACAAATCACAGCCATATTCTATGCAGGCATTTGACATGGGAACTATTCTGTTTTAATAATGTATGAAAATATGTACGGTACATAATTGGCTTTTTATATTAAATTTTAATATACGAAAATATCCAGATAATTGTAACTGAATGAGAGAAGACGGACTTCACTGTGGCACATCTTTGAGAGGCTGCAGGTCAGCATACCACAGATGAAGCAGGACAATAAATATTTGAGACTGTCGTGTATTTGAGCATGTTTCTCTGCACGGATGAGAGGCTGAGTTAAATATTGCATGTGCGAGCACGGCCGTTCGGTAAGATGGATCTCTTTCTTTCCTCCGCCTCTGCCTCGCAGGAATAAACACGTGAGGTAATCCGAAAGGGTGACAATAAGTTCAGTGCTACCTTCCCAATTAGATGAGCCTCGACACTGCATTATCCCGCCACGGCGCTTCCATTAGAGGCGTAGTGTACACACTCGCCACACATTCTGAGACTTATATAAATGCCACTAATGACTTCTCAGACCAAACACTCGACATCAGCTGCCTATTCGTTTCGGACCCTGGAATGTCTGAGACGGGGGGGGGGGGAATATAAATGTTTCACAGTAAAAGCTTGGAGGACGAGCGCTCGAGGGCTGTTTACGAAATGATTTTCAAAGCTTCGGGGGTCCTCTGTGTGAGGAGACCTTTTCAAATGGAAAATAACAACACAAACACGCACATCCTGTACCCAAATGTCATCTCTCCCCATAACTGAGTCACGTGTGACAACCGGGAGTTCCTTCAGCCGAAACCTTTTTCTGCGCTTTTGAGAAAGACAACATTCATATCTGTAGATTTTCATCCGAGCTGGGAAGTTGCACTTCCTAGCAAGGAGTGGAGTCTTCTACTGACCAGGGGTTGCAGTGATGTTTAAGAGCTGATGAATAGTTGAAGGACACAGCGTGGGACAGGCCTGCCAGTCCAGTGTTGGTAATCTGCCTCGGAATATAAGCAGTGTTTAGTGTACACGCTCGAAGCGCTACGAGAGCGAAAGAGAGCTTAATGCGGACCAGGACCGGTTTTATGGGGGTTTTATGCAGGGTCTGGTCGTGCACCGGTACATGGCTCACACACACACACACACACACACACACACAAACATTCACCTGCCAGCAAAAAAAAAAAAAAAAAAGGTTGTTATACATGATAAAACATGGCGACAGTGGGCTGTTTCCACACGTCAGCGCGGTACCCTTGCCGGAATTGTGTCAGCACCATTCCTGCTGTTGCACGACGTGTTGGAGCTGCAAACGCAGCCCCCGGGTGGAGCGTGACAACGCGGGGAAATTTGCAGTCACACCCTATTTCTGAGTCTCTTCTGCCACCTGTGCTGTTAGGGAATAAAAATAAATAAATAATTGTTAAATTAATTTTCTGTAAAAAGCCGTGCGGCCCCTGAAACAACAACACACCGGACACAAGTGCCAGGAACGCAATCCAGGATTACGGAGCCGGGGCCCGCAGATCCCCTCTAATCCGGACACGGCTAAATCCGCAGTGCTGATTACTGCCCATTTTGAATCTGATCTGTGCAGCGCTGCGTAATCTGGACACATCCAACATATGCACCACCGCCCAGCGGAGCAAGAAGCGAAATCTATTATTGAACACGGCCCGGTCTCATGTCTTATGATTGACTACTTACAACAATGGAAGGAGGGGCATAAAAAGGAAAGCGACCCCCCCCCCCCCCACTCCAAAAAACATGCCCGACAAACAGGCATAGATTAAAGCCAAAGCGCGTCCCTCCCGGAGAGTAATTTAAGACAGGCAAGACAAAGGACGCACAGAGATATATTCAGTCTCATTCTCACTTAGAGCCCATGAATAATTAAATTGCCGGCGATGTGCTTGTCTGGATGGCATCCACAGACGGACGACATGAAACACGTCTTTGTCTCCCGGCTCCTGAGGGAGGTTCAAGTCCTGACTGCCACGGCGAACAACATCACCACTGTGAGATTCTGCTGTTTACCTTTTTTTAAAGAAGACATTTAGCACCGGGGTTCATTTTAAATTTGCAGAACGGTAGGCACTCCATTAAAAGATTTTTACTGTTTTCTTCCAGAAGAGGAATTTTAAACAGGCATGGACCCTTGCTGTGAAAATGTCCATGTAGGGTAAAAGCATTAATAAAATGTGTTTTACCTTGGTTATGCAGCAGTGAGGTGTTTTGAACTTGACAACAAACACTGCATTTATGATCAGCCTCAAAAGCCTCTAATGCAGCAAGCAAATTTAGACGAATGATGAATTGCAGAAAAAGCCATCATCAAGTGCAGTGTGCACGGACCTCAATCTTCAAGGAGGTAGTCCTCCATTTTTGGTGTTTTGAGATCCGGTGACTGAGGGTAGGATCATATCATTTACATCATCTTCATGCTCATCAAGCGTTGAGTGATGCTCTTGTTCTGTAGACAGGGGTATCTTGTTCTGTAGACGTGACTCCCATCTGGACAGAAATGCACAATTGCTCTGTATTGATCTTGGCTCTAAGGGGACGAAGGAACCCAAATCCATGCTTTGTTGAGTGTGGTTCAAGTATCCAGGCCTGTTGCTCGTTATTTTTATCTGACACTGGTGCAGGAGCATCGCTGGAATATCTGCTTCCAACCACGATTCCTATTTTTTTCCATGTATACAGTACTCTGATAATGAATTCCCTTTCATAGTCTCAGTTCTCGATCCAAAACCGAGGTCAACTGGACCTACTAAGGATTGTTTCCATTGTTACCAGGGCTCTGGCTCTGAAGAGGTGACCCAGCACTTACCTATGAAATCAGGCCCATCTCTGGGTGTCACCTCACGTCCTCCAAAAACCTGCGGCACGATACAGTTCTAATCATTATCAAAGCCCAGGCGACTCCTCAGATGTGAGTGAGCTTTGATATGCCGTCACAGAAACACGTGTAAACACAAGTAATGAACGAACAGACACAGCTCGGCACGTTGAAAGGCAACGTTCGCAGCTAAGACGAGAACTAGAGGTGTTCTTCAGTTGGGAGTGGCTGTGGAAGCAAGGAGAACCGAGAGAACAGACAAGCAACGATGAATGTTTAATGGGGCTTTCCCCAGGTGTCAGGAAGAGGCTTCCCATAATCAGTCTGGGAGGAACGTTCATAAAGCCACGACGGTGTTGGTGCTAAACCCCCATTCCTTCAGGAATGCATTCGATTCTAATCACGGCTTCTAAATTAACACGAACATCAACAAAGACAGCCCTCTGAGCCCTTCACCGAAGATCCCTTCCCTCGACATTTGCCAGAGATGGATGCCTGCCTGCCTGGCTGAGCCTGATGCTTGTCGGTGGAGCAGCTGTGGCGCTGTCCTGGCTTGAGATTAAAAAGTGATTTAGTGGACAGGCGGCTAAACGCAACCCCGCCAGTGGCGGGCCGGTGACATCGGTGGCACCGCGGCACGTTTCTTCAGACGAGATCCAGAGAGAGCGGGATGACACGGCATTAAACGCACCGCCTCACAGCGTCCGAGCGACCGCGTCTTCCTCTAATGACCAGTAGCGGCGAGAGAGGACAAACGCAGGCTAAACGCGATTGGCCGATTTTGCAGCCTTTACACACTCGAGTGGAGCCGTGTTCCCATAATTCACCGCTGACCTCGGCGATTCGACCAAACGTGTCCTGATGGGAGAGTGAAGAGAGGACAGAGACTCTGGATCAGAAGGGATGGAATTACCTCAACTGTCTTATTCAGAACATTAATCACCTAGAACAGTTTTTGATTTTGACAAATAAGGCACTAGGACAAATTTTACAAATAAGGCACTAGGAGTCTCATCACAGTAGCTCATAAGCAGATGACCACTGTTTGAAAGTTAAAGTGAAGCGATTGTCATTGTGAAACACTGCAGCACAGCACACGGTGACACAGCATAATGTGTCCTCTGCATTTAACACATCACCCGTGGTGAGCAGTGGGCAGCCGTGACAGGCGCCCGGGGAGCAGAGTGTGGGGACGGTGCTTTGCTCTGATATTGTAGAGCTCGTTTGTGCTTCTCGGATGGTTATACACCCTGGACCCCTGCAGATCTACAAATACTGTGTTGCACGATACGCACACATAGACGAACATAACGCATAACAGAAAATATTTGTATTGCAACACAGACTGACAAATCCAAACTAAAACAAATTCAACACTGTTGGTAGTACATACATTTCATATTCAGGTAAAATTGGAACGTTTAATCAGGATTATTTCTAAAATATTTTACTTTAGTTACAATTGCCAATTGCCGCTCAACAGCCAAGTGACCGCCGCACCATAAAACAAATATCCAATCGCGTGTGCTGAGAGCTGGAGACCCACGCAGGCGCGAGACGCGAATGAGACGCGAACGACAGCGCGAAAAGTGACTGATGCTGCGGTCAGTTGGTCATGTCATCTGTACCAGGTCGATCGTGACTCTGTTTCTCTGACATTTAGCCTAATTCTGCGACGGGAGCAGAGGTGCGGCCGTTCATTCATCAATGTCGCGAGGTGCCGCTGTTCTTTTCCCGGGAAATTGAAGTGTCTTTTGCGGATGGATGATAAAAGTTCCCTCCGTTTCAAACCCCTTTCCTCATTCGTCATCATTTAAACAATTAGCCTTGGCAGGCTGACAGTGTTTCTGAGCGCCATTTCACTGTTGCACAGCAACAATCTTGTACTGAAGATGCCTGTTTATGGCTTTGAAATCAAAACCAAAAAATAAAAGTTTTTCAGTTCCAAACTGGCGCCTCTGGTGACATGCGAGTCCTCGCTGCAGCAAAGTACCTCGCTCAGCACCACGGATCCTTGAAGTTCTCCCCACCAGACGAGGAGCTCAGAAAGAAGACCTGACATAAGACTGGGAGTGAAGGCACCCGGCAGGGAGAGGCACGGTGTGAGACGCTGCTGCCTCAGCTGCTCCACCTCGCATACAGACTTCAAGGCAGCGAGGCCCCAAGGGCAGCTACGCGCCCCAGTGTCAACCCACCCGCCAACCGCGTCTGTACTGTTCAGCCTCTAAATTGAGTTGCGCACACAGACACACAACTGTGCAACTTTGGTCTGCAGCACACTTGACCCTGTGACTCCAGTGGGCTGAGCCGAACAACACCGCCCTCCTATCAGGTGACTGGAGGGTATGAGTGTTCTCTTCAAAGGAACAACAGGGGAAGGAAAAATATTGCTAAACAAAGGAAACAAAACAGGAAGTTAATAAGAGCCTTGCAGTCATGAAGGGAACTTGTGACCCGATAGCATGAGTGTCACTCGGCATATTGATGATACCCCAGTAGGTTAACTGATGGATGGATAGACTGTACGTTAAAGCATATTTCAGGCATGGAGTAATGGAAAGCAGCGACACCAATATGGGCGTGGCCATGACATTAGCAGCAGCAGCCGGTAAGTGTGCAGCGGTGGCATTAGGAGGGGGTACTTACCTAGTTGGCTGCGCCTCTGAGCGTACACCACCACCACAGCTGCCAGCACCGCACAGCACACTGACGTCACGGCGTTGGCCATCTGCGGAGCGACACACACAATCAGCACGTTAGGCTCCGGCTGGAGAGCGGAACTAAGTGCTCCGGACGTTAATCGAGCATGAGGACGTTTTTCTCCTCTCTCACTTCCTAACTGCCTACTGCTCGCCCTCTCACGCCCCCCCCCCCCCCCTCTCTCTCTCTCTCTCTCCCCGCCCTTACTCAATTCCCAAGCCTTGAGATGTTCATCACTGCAATCTGCACTCCGTGCTTCCGCCGTTCCCGGGCGGCCATCTTTAAAGAGACAATGCTGCAGTGCAGGATGGGAGTGCGACCTCGTCATCCCCCAGCCCGCCACGGGCCCTCCTGCTCTCATTACGGGGGGCAGGGGGTCAGGGTCTCGGCGGACAATGCCGGCCTCTGTTTGGGGGGGGGTTGCCGGATCACCCGGCCCCAGCCAATTTCACACTTGTACAGTACGCCAGACTTTATGTGACCACAGAGTCCCCACTCCTGTCCCACCAGAGGGGGCACACACGCCTCCTTAATGGGGCTCTTTGATCCATGACCAAAAACATCATTTCTCAAGGTCATAGGATCAATCTTCAGTACTGCTGGCTTCTTTTTTCGACATTAGAGGAAAGTTTTCGAGGTGAAAGACTGCACAGAGAAGCTTTTTTTTGCCAAGATGGATTTACTGAACTTGTCCTTTATTCTCTTCAATGGTGCCATATGCATTAATGCAGGATTTTTTTCCCACCTTGATTATACAAAAAAAGACCCAAAAATGAACCCAACAGCCAAGCCAATGGCAGCTTCAGGTGCCTAGTCAAAATGCCTCCTAGAAAGACACCAGGGTACGTTTCCTCAGTCAGGGCCTTTGTCTCACTTTTCAGTAAAAGCAGCTAAAGTAAAATGGTGTTTTAAGAAATATAAGCTGGATGCAGGGATACTGTGAGGCCACAGGGCAGAACTGAAGACACTTTTATTTACACAAAAACAAAGATCTGGTGCAAAACCCAACACGTCCACAAGTCAAGTGAGTGGAGTTGGTAAAGGCTGGTATTCATTAAGTGTTAACACCGAAACGAACACAAGAATTGCTTTTCACGACAATCTGCACAGACTTAAATTGGTTTGATGACATCTTTGATGTACTCTCATCAGAGGAAGACGCCTCACACAAATCAGAAGGTCCTTGGGTATTTCAGAGTCAATCTGGTGTGGATTTTATTCTTTGCCAAATCCTCACGGTACCTGTGATAAACCAACGTGGAAAACAGTTTTTCTGAAAGTCTGAAACAAAAGTCCTTAAAACATCAGGTAAAGAACATCTGAACGTTTCTCCACTGGCTGAATAACAGGCTGCAAATCCTCAAATATCCTGCGACTGACATGACGTATTGCAGTTGCAGAGCAACAAAAAATGGACTGATGGGAGGGAAATTAAAACTGTGAGCCCTGTCCTGACTCTCTCCATCATATCATTCTGTTCCAGTATGAATATCTGATAAGGCTGAATCGTTTAATTAATAACGTCCTTCAGCCCTCAACTTTGCACGTCAAGTGAGACCCTGTACTTATTTATTCACTTAATTCATATTTATTTATTCATTATTTATTTGTGGCATGCTGGGGAAATAGGCCAGTTTCTTCCAATGCTTAATTAAAATATATAATTCATTGAGGCTTTGAACGATTTCCCTGTCTTCTTTGCAATGTCCAGTAAAATTTGCATTTAAATTGGAAATTTCCATTCTTCCAATACAGGAGAGAGAGTTTTCCCGAAACAAGCATCAAAATTGACACCGCAGTGCTTCCATACCTTCCAGGACTTGCCACACACACAGGGATTACAATAGCATGAGCAATCATACGAGTGCAACAGTGCCTCATCGTTATGGTGAAGGCATGATCTGGACTTTTTACCTTTTGCCTTGAAGCCTCACAGCCTCTGAAAGCTGTTTGATTAAATATTCCGAAGGAGACCCGTCATCCTCAGGCCTGAGGATCAGGGAAAGTCCTGAAGGTGGCTCTGTACAGAGATTTATTTTTTTTGTACAGAATAATTTCAGAAATTATTTCACTACCTTCTTAACAACTGCAATACTGTATTTTTGTTCTCACATAAATCAACCATGTTTTTGTTCAGAGACGTTGGACAATCGTGTCTTCGCTGGTTTAATTAGACGTCTTCCGGCGGACCTAAAGCCCACGACTTCAACCCCAATCGGTCAACTCCAGTCAGCTCAATAACAGAGAAAGCACACGAAAACCCCACAGCTCCACAGTGGTCCATCTTCTCCAATTAATAACGTATTTCCTCTGGGCCCTCCAGACCCCCGTCGACCCCATCCATCACTCTCTCCCCGAAATCCCAGCACATCCCGCTCGGCCTTCGCACCAACACGCGGCGTCTCGCAATGGGTGCTTAGTCAGTGGCGTTGACCTTTCGTCGTCACGCCGGGCCCTAATGGCGCGTTAAGGACGGTGTCAGTCCACGGTGTGGCGCGGACACTTCCCTGAGCCAGCGCCGGCAGCGCGAGTCTCGGAGCGAAGACAGCAATCGATACGGGATCTGTGTGTAAATCCGACAGGAAGACGTCTCTTTTAAGGCCGTCTGTAGGAAGCGTTGGCCTGAGGGTGCTGGTAACATCGCGAGCTGCTGTTTACTTTGGCCCGGTGGACGCAGGAATTTCGGTGCCTGCGCTGGAAGTCAATCAAAGCGCGGCGGCGGGGGGGGTCCCCTTCCATCTGGCATTCCCGGGCACAAGCGCTCCCAGGGAGGTTACTACCAAAACACGGTTCACGTCTCCGCCGCTTGGCCTTTAATCCCGACCAAAGTGTATCAAACAAAAGCAAACAGCACCCGGGATGGCATGGACGCAGCGTGGGGCCCGGGCGGGGCCACGAGAGGTCGGACTCGTACCCGCGTCCCGCTGTGCCTCCCTGGGCTCTGCTTCATATTAACTTCCATCCAAACACCGCGGGCCCCCCCTGCACGCTTTTAAAAGGGGGCTATTTTTTACGCCGCGGCTTACAACGCGGCCCACTGTGGACTTTCGCTCCGAGGCAGCGGCCGTATTTACCGACAGGGAGAGTGCGGAAAATGAGTTATTGAGGCGGAGGTCTGCCGGCTGTGAACCCTCTCTGTGTGGGAGCGAAAACACTCTATTTACTTTCCTTCCAGTGCGCCTTAAAATACGGCGGCCATGAATAGGACGCCCCTGCCCCAGACGGGTCCTAACCCTGCCCGCCCACCACGACAAACCGCAGAACGCGGCCTCGGCCGTTAGGGTGGCGCAGAAGCACACAGCGGTGCATTCAGCGGGGACGTGTGGCCCGGCGAGGTGAGAGCCGTTGGACGTGGCGATTCGGATGAATTTGGCGCCGAGGCAAAATAGAACGCCACACGATTGATTGACAGAGGACGGCCAATTGTTGGGGGTTAAAGGCTTCACATGGAGCCTCCCGATAAAAACCCACCCGTTTGATATTTCAGTGTTCGAGATGTGCAGGTGTGTATTTTTCTTTTGAAAAGATGAGGCATCCTATTAAAACAGAGGGAAAATATACATACATATATATATATATATATATATATATATATTACACAATGCATGTCCAGAGACTGTATGACCAATGGTGGGACGAGGACATTTCTACGCATGAACACAGATGCAGTCAGTAAGGGCGACAACAACTCCGGAGCACCCCTCAGAGTCAGGCACTGACAGCTTGTTCTACACTTCGCCAGGAGAGCTGAGCCCCAATCTCAGTTCCTTCGGGAATAAAACCTTTTTAATGTGTTATTTTAAACAATTTACGTTCATTTGGCATACAATTTTAGCCACTTACAAATAAGGTGAGTTTTTACGCTCTTCATCTTAATGACTTAGCAATCTGGGTTAAGTGTCATTCTCAGGGACACCATCATAGCAAGAAGGAGTCAAACCTACAACTTTGTGGTCATCTTGTTCATATGTGATGTGGCTGCTACAATCCTTTTGGTTTATAATACGCTTCCTAATGGCCTTGGCTGTCACAGTTCGTTTTTTGACTCCAGGCACAAAACATCAGGAATGACATTAAAAATTAGTCATTGTTCATGCGTGAGGGTCTTCCAAACCTAACCAATGTTAACTTTGTCAGAACGTCCTCATCCTTCAGTGAGGTTGGGCTTTTTATGCTGAGGGGGCTACAACGGGGCGCTTGACACTGAGGCAGTGATCTATGACTCGTAATGTAATTATCTTTTCTCCATCAACTCACTAGCCCTGGGCGGACATCTGTCATGGGGCGATGGCACTGGTGGCCCTCGCCTAACATCGGCGCTGACGACAGCACTTTCAATCTTCAGAGGCCTGCCCAAGGAACCCCATTTATTGCAGATAGGGGCGACCAATGAACGGGGCGGCCCCGGTGATACGTCCCGCCTCAGTGTGCCCACGGTCCTCTTTCGATTTATTTTGTAATTGTGTCTCGCCATCCATGCTAATCTGAATCACCAAAGCACAGATGTGCCCCACCCCGAGGAGGCTGCGACGTCTCAGTGAAGCAACATCTATAAATAAAGATAAGAGGCACAAGGAGAAAAACAGATGTTTGCAGCTGGGGAGGCATTTTGTCAGGGCAAGTTGAAAAGTTCCAGGATTGGAGAATACTGGGTGGCCCTTGGCAGATACTTAACATGTGTCTGAAACCTCTTCTCAACCAGAACACCTTCAAACAGTAATAGTTTAGGTGGGGTGTGCTCCCTGACGTCATATGCGCTAGTTTGTTCATTCAAATTTCCGTATGAAAGTGATGATTATCTATCGGCATATGTGATTTGGAAGCAAGGCTGAGCCTTTGTGAAATATATTGATGCTTGCTGGAATTTGAATGTATAGAAAACAAAGGAAAATGGAGGAAAATGGGATGAGGCCCATTTTAAATATATTTGATTTTAAAAAAAATCCTTAAAAGTAATTGTGATTATTTGTCATGTGGTACACAGCACTCAGCACGAATGAATGAAATGTGTCCTCTGCATTTAACCCATCGGCCTCTCTGACCAGTGGCCAGCCAGAGAAGGCGCCCCGGGGAGCAGTGTTTGGGGACGGTACCTTGCTCAAGGGGACTGTGATGCCCTCACACACACACAGACCTGCACCAAAGCTCGGTGCATTAAACCCAATTACAGGCCACGCCCACTCACATACACTACACCTGTGCACTTCCACTCTTTTTAAATGTCTGGGACGTCCGCTAGTGGGTGTTCGATCTGTGCCTAGGTTTTGTCAAGGTTGCGTGGGAGTGTTCTTTTGTTTCATTATTAATAAACACGGTTTCTTGCACGTCTCCGCTTGGGTCCATCACCTTCACTCCCTCCCCATGGCATCGCAGGGACCTCAGTGGTACCACCGACATGTTCCAACAAAAAGCGCTGGGTGGGTAGTTTGATCTTTCACCCCAAGATACAGATAACCACCAAGCAGTCATTTATCTTATTAGCAGCCATTAATTTCTAAAAATCCAAAAGACATTAAGTTACATAAGCAAACACTATTGGGCCCTAAAAGGAGATATCACTGTTTACTGAATAGTCACCAGATCTCAGCCCAACAGAGCACTTTTTGGAAATTTTTCATTCAGCCAAATGGAAGTCAACATTATCAGAACACCAGAGAATGTCTGAGGGACCTGCCTTCAATTTCTCACCCATCTACCACCAGCTACTAGACCTAACAACCTAACAGCAGCATTTTGGAAGCAAGCTGTTTTCACCATCAAAGAGGATCATACCTGACCAAGTGAAATAGATCCAGAGAGCTTGTGGCAGTGCTGACAGCAGGAAGAGACCACCATTCCCCCCAGGTTCTCTCAAAACAAACTGGACCGGATCATTTTCCCCCAACGAAGGAAGCCCGCACCGCCGACAGCCCGAGCGCTTCTCCAGCTGAGCCTTACAGGTGTCAGCAGTGCACTTCTGATGGCTTGTGCTGCATCCACCACAGACCCTTAGTCAACAACACACACACACACACACACACACACACACACACAGATAAAAGAGGAACCTGAGTCATCCCTGAACGGCGGCGGCCTGTCCGACCACCTGCAGTGTTTACGGCTGGCAGAGGCGATGAGCGTTTAGCAGTCAAAGGGCGCTATGGAGCGCCTCAGAGGCCATGAGGGCTGGGGCGGTGGGGCTCTCCGAGGTGCGTCTCTCATCACGGCCCTGACAGAGTCATTAAGATTCTATTCCCAGCGCACCAGCCCCTTTCACTGCTTATTAGCCACACAATCCATTACGAGCGGGCCACGCTACCTCTCTCCTGCCATCTCCCAAATTACACGCAAGGGGACATATTCCATCATGGCCGCAACGCAGGCAGTCCTTCTCACTGTAATACAGTGCTGGTGACAAAAGGTTATGGCAGGAAAAACATTAGATCTAAAAAATTACTTATCAAAAAAGGAGTTGTGGTCACTAGAATTCAGTGGGGCTAAAAAGATGGGCCTATATGTGTATAGATGTGGATGCATGTACTTCCAGGTACCATCTAAAAAGTTTCTCATGGCATCATAACATTTTAAAAATGATTTATCACTCAATGCTTGCTTGGAATACAATTGACTTGAAAACTGGGTAACATTTTACAGTTATTGCATGTGTAGTAAGGTATATAAAATGTAAAGGTTTAGGAGATCTAAAGTCTTGCTATAAAAGGCCCTTGCAGACATATTCCAATGCACCAATCTGCTGCTCAACAAAGTGCATCAGTCAACTAAGTTCTCTGCACTGGCTGTAATCCAGACATGCCCTGATGGTACAGCAATTACTGTCCTTTAAATGAGATCATGAGTTGATTCAACTCTGAAATATTTGTTCTGCAAGGATGAGTAGAAAATAGTAATGTAGGCGTAATAGCCCAGATGATAAGATAAGTCACAGGTCAAAAATTCACGTAATATCTGCCTAAGAAAGGCACAAAACACTATCTTACATTTATATTTATAGCATTTATCAGACGCCCTTGTCCAGAGCGACTTACAACTAGTAGTTACAGGGACAGTCCCCTCCTGGAGACACTCAGGGTTAAGTGTCCTGCTCAGGGACACAATGGTAGTAAGTGGGGTTTGAACCCGGCAAGTGTGTTACCCACTAGGCTACTAACACCACTCTATGGGGGCTCTATGGGGACTGTCCCTGTGATTGGAGACAGGAAATTGCTTAAGATAAAGAGTTTCTGAACCAGGAGGACAAATAATTACTTTTCTATCCACACACAATTTGATATGCATGATATAAAAACCCGACACATTCACCATGTGAAGACTAAATACACGAGAAGCCTTTATATTTCACTTATAACCAATATTCCTGAGATTCTGAAATGGTACACATGGAGCCCGCAGACCTGAGAAACAACAAATTCACCCCCAATGCCACCCCCACCCTTCCTGCAGACTCTCAATTGATTTCTGCTGACAGAGATCCGTGGGTGCTGCTCCTCGGAGTGGAACATCTGCAGGCCTGGCACCCAGGAGAGGCCTGGGCGAACACGTGGAGATAACCTTCACCAGCAGGCCTCCGGCATCCACCTACGCGACCAGTCCGGGCAAACGCCGGTGAAAATGGGCACCCCAAAATCTCAGCGCACAAGTGCCGTGCAAGGACTGGGGACGAGGACTTGCGGAAGAGTGCCGGGCCCACTTTTGCGGCGCCACCTGCTTCGCGGTGAAAGCCCTACAGTAAAGTGAAGGGCCCTCGTCATCACCGAGCAACATGATGAGCATGCCGCCGGCCTGCCAGCGCGCTCATAGCGCCGCATCTGACAATTACGTTTCACATTTATTGCGCACAGTCTCAAGCAAAGTCTTCAAATGGGCCTATTGATTGGTTTCTATCCCTTTGTCATTCCTCTCAACGTCATAGCAGAGCCATCTGTTTTTCCATCTTCTCCCTTAACACCTCATTTGCAGAATGGAAATTTCTCAGAAGACCAATAATTTCACTTATCTACACTGTGGACGACAACATTAACGTCATTTGTGCAGCAAAGCACAGACCTTGTAAATTAGCCATATGATCCATTCCTTGAATTTTTTTATCTCACACATTATATAATTTTTGCTTTCGCAATCTGCCCGTGCTCAGCAGTTGACTCGGAACCGGTGAGGACTAGCGACTGTGTGGAGGAGCCCTCCGGTTTATTGTGGAGCTCACATGAATGCAACTCAGCAGAAGCTCTGTATAATTGCTAATGGCATGCTAATAGGGAGGGCTAATGGAGTTTATTTTTGGGGCGCCATCTCTGTGCATCAATCGACTGCAGACGTATCACTGCTTGCTATTCTTTGCGCCTGCTTCCTCTGCCTGCTTCCAGCTAGCGAGCTAATATATTTTGAGCTCCGGCGAGATATTGATCCCGTTCTGCTGAAAAAATGCATTTATTTAAAGTGGAAAATTAGACAATAAGCTCTGGCACATTTGAAGGTGACAGGTAACATTTGCATTTTAATTGTCTGGGTTACCCGGTTGCTTAAAAAACAGACAGCAGGAAGCTTATTTGTGTCTTTGGAATTTATTTGTGAGCAACAGTTCCTCTGAACAGGGTGCAAAAGTGTGAACGTCTAAACAATGTTTAATCAATTTCAATTGCCAGCAACTCAAAAACGTTCACGATGACCACATTTTGTCATCACTTTGCGGCGTCGTCGTTGGTCAGTGAGGCTATGTTTATGATGCAACCTCACAGCTAACTCGTCCCGCGTAACGATGACTCAAATGTGCTTAACACGCCCCTTCCCTGGCACCCCGCGTCTCAACGCAACGCTGCCGAGGTTATATTGGACTCGGCCCCGCCTGGAGTATAGACAAGTGTGGAATAATGCCGTCTCTTAGCGCATCCCTGCCCCCCCCCTCGTGTCCAGCCCAATAAACACCCCGCACGGCCTCGGTCGGCTGCCGTCACGTTGAGCCACATCAGCCCACAGTGCATTAGCTGCTCTATCTGAGGCGGCATTGATCACATCTGTACATGGTTTACGGCTACAGGAAGAACCAGAGAGGGGCCTGGACAGGGCGAGCGAGAGAGGGAGAGAGGCCAGGCGTTTTTACAACAGGCCACATCAGGGCGATATTATGTGATTACCTTTTTTTTTCTTCCGTTTTCTTCCCCCCTTTTAGTTGATGCTGATGCTATAAAACACACCAAGTGTCGTGTATTTCTTCACTTTCCACATAGCCTTGAAAAAGTAAGAGCAGGACACTGAACATCACTCATCCTTCACCCACAGCAGAGATGAGAAGAGGACAGGTGTGTGTATGTGTGTGTGTATATACAATCATCATCATACGATGAGTGCCCTTCACTGAATGGACCATTACGACACTGCACAGTACATAAGTTTAACAACATGTCCGCAACTCTGTTCTCAGGCAACAGGTTCCCAATAGATCCGTGACAAATTCCCCTTACCGTGGCAGAAGAAGGAGGAAAAAAGCACTAAAAAGGGCAAAGCAAGAACAAATTCTGAGCTGCATTATATCAGCATAATTACTCATGCTGCTTGCAAACAGTGTCGGCTATTCGCTCAGGCCATATGTTTATAGGTGAATCCCGAGTCGCTGACGGAAAACCGGCAGTCTGGGAACAGTCCAAAGCCTTTTCTGTTGCCATTGTCGAATCTGGCCCTTTCTAAGTCCGAGTGGAATTAAGTCAGATTACAAGATAAACACAAGAAGGTGAAAATTATGGATTCCACGGTCTGGGGTTCAATAAAACATCAGTCACGACATCATTGCCAAATGACAAAATTGCATTAATTTAAAACATGATTTGGTAAGCAAACAGCACGGTAATTATACCACAATATTACCATGAGATATTGTATTTTACGAACAGAGTAATTGAACATGTACACCTGACTTCTGAATAAAATGGTAATGAACATGGTGATTATTCAATTTATATGTCAAATGATTGCCAACATGTATTTGGGGCAGTGGTGGCCTAGCGGTTAAGGAAGCGGCCAATATGAGCATGTCCAGATGTAACTAGACTCATCTGTACTGAACTACATAGCAAGCAAAATGGATCCTAATGGTTTGACAGCATATTGCAATAAACAATCAAATCAATAATCTGAATTTTAAAATATGATTATAAGATTATCTGATTGGTATACTGCCCAGCCATACTGGATCTCCTTTCCTGCCTTCTTCTGACTGATGTAGAGAGAGCTGAATCCTCTACACGTGGGATGAGCAAGTGGGATTAACGAGACAACATTCAACTTTCTTCCCGACATTTAGCACCAAGGCAGGCCCACTGCAGGGGAAAGCTGATTTTATGGCAGCTCTTAAAGGATTAGAAAGGAAACCTCAGCCTTTCGCATCTCTCTCTCTACTCTGCCAAAACATGTCTCATTCAAACTACCCTGACGATTAGTTTGAGGAAATTGAAAAAACAATTTTTTGAGAAGTGATTGTTGTGCCACTTCTTTCTGTTAACTTCACAAAAAAAGTCCAATTTCTAAATAACAAGTTTAATTAATGCATATTAATAAGAATTTTTTATTTCTTGAACAAATGACAGACAATACAATGCAATACAGCATCCAGGTAGTTCTGCACGTCTAAATCTTTCATAATATGCCCCCGCATAAATAGAGCATCTATATTCTCCCTCATATGCACACCCACACAGGCATTTTATCAGAACACCTGATGGAACTGAAGCAGCCTCTCCTCTTTCAGCTTCACTTTAGCAAAAAATGTAAATCACCCCTTTTTTGTTGCATTATTAACATGCCCTTTGAATTATGACCTTTGCTAGAAACGGGTCTTGGTTTACATTCAACCATATCAAAGAGCCGGCGCTGGTGATGTGAGACCTTGGAAGGAGGGAGAACGCCATCAATAAAAACAGGGAGGAGGCTGCACCGCTGCCAGCGCAGCACTCAGCTGTCGGGACTAAATCCGGTTTCATATTATCACTCCACGTCCCGGCCTGGATGAAAGGGAAACCTCCTTGGCATGGGGGGGCGATGGACCCTCCGGCTTACAGTCCCTCCGGGGAGGCGCAACGAGAAAGCAATTCCAGCTTTTACAGCAAGTGATAATCTGCAAGTCATCCCAGCCAGAAGCCAAAGGGACAGCGACTCTGGGTGACCGAGGGTTTCAGGCCAGTTCCGGGGACTCAACGTAAAAAGTGCTTGTTTTTAATGCCAACCCGTCTCGTCTGAACCCATGGCCTCGACACCAAAGATTTTTTTTTTTATTATTATTATTCTACCAAGGAGAACCACAGGCATTAAAAAAAGATTTATGCAACAAAGAGCCATGAGAAGCGGTGGATTAGAAAAAGATGGGGAAGTTTCATTAATTTAAGTAGTGAACAGACTGCAAACTTCAGCCAGGTCTAGCGATCTGGAACAATAACTGTGAGGGATTAGCTGTGGGGGAGGCCTGGGAAGAAAACGCTTTGGCCAAACTAATTAAGTTAAAAGTAGAATTCCCTGAGTCGGGCGAGCAGCATTTACATGCCGAGTTCCAGCAGGGAAGCCTGTGGAAGCCGGGGAGGTAAGATCACCGCCAACAAAGGAAACGGTCATGAGGCCAAAAGCACATCGGCCTGCGCTTGAGACCAAATGGCCATGATAGCACATTAAATTCCAGGGGATGCATGAGGATGTTAGAAGAAATAAAAAAATAAAAAAAAGGTAATGAGTAGATCAGCACAAACTCTACAATAAATAACCAGGACTTGGACAGAGTTCAGGAGAAACTTGTAAAGAACGTTCCCGGCCATCGCACCAAGTATATTAAAGAACCTCACATCTGGAGTTACAAACATAAACGAGACATAGTATTCTTGTAGACATAAAAATAACCTGCCCTGATTCACCAGAAGAAAAATCCCTAATTAACAATAATCTGTTGTCCACCCTTTTGTCCTCACAAATTGGAATGTTACCGACTATTGGACACAGGCAGCGCCGTTTTCGGGCCATTTTTGGAATAAACTATTGTTGGGCAGTGTGTACTGAGCATAATCACCGCCACGACTCCCCACAGGAACAACAGAAGTAATGGGGACCACCACGTCCATACTTTGAATCCTAATTTCCTATAGTCAACTCCGGGTTTCAAAATTCTTTTAATGAGCCCATTATGGCTCATGTGCAATGTGTAATATGTGCGACCTATAGACTTACACCAATATCTAATATTAGTGTAATGCTTTAGTGTAGTGTAATATTTGCTAATATATTGTTTCTGGCAGGCAGACGATTTTCTCCCATTTTCACTGAGGCCATATCAGACAAAAATTGTCTCAGAAGACAAGGAATTAAAAGACTTCATGCTTGGTCCAGTTTGAGGGCTGTAGTGAACCAGAATGAGTGTTCCTAAGGCGCTGCTGATAAGATCGCTACGTGTCGAGGCAGCTGTTTGACCTTAGAGAAACACAGGCCGATAATGGCACATAGTACGTTCATGTCCTCATTTTAGAAATGATCTCCACTCTGAGCCATGCTTTGTCCCACCAGTCCATCACCTTTGAGCTGAAGAGCAGTGACACTGGAGATGATAGTCTGCACATCCTACATGCGTGTTCCTGAATGGACAACATGCCATACGAAAGCCATCTGGTGCGTATGCATGATTCTAATTGATACGCGCATTAGGAAGTAATGTCGCAGAGAGCTTTTTGGACAGACTACTCTGGAACCAATGAAGGCTACATGTTTTGGCAGGAAACAGGAAGCCTTCCACCTGTCCACTGCGTCAGAGGAATCTGAGAGTGGCCCATCTGGAGCAAAACATCCCTCACAGTAATGATTACTCATTCAGGGGACACGAGAGGAATTTTTAGACAGGCATTCACATTTTCTACCAGCATCTTATCTGATTGGATTTCAGATTCATTATGAAGCAATTTGGCAGATCATAAATTATTGATATTTACAATAGGGATGGTTAGTGGATAGTCCCACTAAATGGTCATTTCTGTGGAGCCATCTGGTATGTCTGCAGCATAATAATCTTTAGATGAAATGAATTCACAATCCTTGACATTAGCATGCAGAGCTCCTTGCTTCTAAATGTAAAAAGAATCAAATGTGGGCTCAAATCGAGCCATCTGGGAATGGATTGGGGGCTATTTCTTGAATGTAGTTTCTAAATGATGGAGAAGAAACCTTGATGTGTTATGGTTTTGTAACATTTGAGATGGCAGCAAATTCATGTTTATGTTGTCAGCATCGCCAGACATCTCCAGAGAGTTGATTAAGGGCTTCAAAGGGCTGAAGAAAATCTCTTGACCAGACTAGACCTGTCTTTTCTGTCAGCATATTGATGTGGCTTTTTGAACTTCTTCTGTCATCTTGATTTATTTTCCTTTGAACACAAAAACTGAGCAGTTCCAATATGAGCCCTACAATTATGAAGCATAGCCGACTGTAAAAATCAAACAGCCTGTTTTCTTTTATTTTTATCTTCAATTAACCCCAAGCATCTGATAATATCACCAATGTAAGCTCTATGAAAAGCGAAAGTGAAGTGATACACAGCACAGTATGTGGTGCACACAACGTAATGTGTCCCCTGCTTTTAGTGAGCAGTGGGCAGCCATGACAGGCGCCCGGGGAGCAGTGTGTTGGAGGAGGGTGCTTTGCTCACTGGCACCTCAGTGGATTCGAACCGGCAACCTTCTGATTATGGGTCCGCTTGTTACCCACTAGGCCACCACTGCCTCTTTTAACTTTTCAGCGGGTTCATTTTTTCCACTTATTCACCTAAGTTGGAATTGTAAAGTATCGATGTGTTTCTATGTTAGAAATTCTCTCATGAATGTATCTGAGGTCACAGGGTCCTTATCAGAACGCGTCAACTTTGAAGGGAGTGGAGAGTTTTCCAGGACAAAGGCCGGAGAACCCATGCCTACCATCAGAGGCGTTCCAGATGTTTTGTTTGTGGTAATGTGATTTTAATCACCATCCCCAAAGTGAGATGGCTTGTAGTCGCCATTAAATTCTCCCCCTTTTTTTAATTTTACAGTTGAGTGGCCATGTCGTAAATCTAGCTTAAGTAGGCTGTCACTTCTTCTGAATCCATCAAGGACAAAAAAGCACAGGAGTTTGATGACATTTTTCGCCATATTTCTCTAGCTCATCAGTGACCTTCCTTGGCGCCCAGGTAAAAAAATTAATGGGCTCTGAACGTATTATAGCATCTTATGCTATGCTCGGTTCCTGACATCTGAGCAGCTCACGACTCTCTGCAAATCACGGTGCACTTATTTAGATAAAGTACAGTATTATAAACAGCAGACAACAGCCCACACTTCAGGTATTGTCATTTTCCATCACACCTTCTCATCCTCTTCAAATACACCCACCTATAGGTGGACTCCACTGCCAAAGGAGGATTTTATTAGTTTGACATTTTTTAACCAATTCCAACGACGTGGCTGCCATTTCACTCTGGTATTTAGAAATGACACACTTTAGGCTCAGCCGTGTCCTTCATTGAGCAAGAATAAGAAGTTGGAGCTGGGTCAGTGTTGTGATTTGGCAACCATGGCAGTAGTTTTTTTCTTTTGGGTTTTGACCACTTTGAGACCATGGCGAAGACCTTTCCTAAATGAATTCATCTCGACAGCCTTGCGACCTTTATGGGTTGGAGGGATGACAAACAGAGCATCTGGTGGAAGAGGGTAGTGAAGAGCAAGGCTGAGCTTGTATGATTGCATTTGGATTATGTCACAGGACAGTGGCAAATGCCACTGTAATGGACATTTGTGGTCACAGGCCACTGCATGCATTTTAATCTCAGCAGGCTGCTGCCCATGCTAAACAGGGACACGACTGGCAGAAAGCAGGACCTACAAATGTAGCACTTAGTCAGAGCCAAACCAATGAAAAACAAGCATCCTCGGTGTGTAGCGAAAATTAAACTTTTGAAGATGCTCCTTTTGACTGTGTAGATTATACCTCCAAGTCTACACTGTCTGTGGATTAGCACTTTTCTACTTTTCTGTGGATTAGCACTTTTCTACTGCCAATTGCAGCCTCTCAAGGACAATTGAGCAGTAAAGATGGGAAAGAGCCCTGCATAGCTAATTGGTTTAGAAAGAATTATTCTAAAGGCTACTTAATTGATTTCACATTTTCTCTTTTCAATTTTGGCCAAAATTGGTTTAGCTATTTAAAGAGCTGAACAAAGAAAAGTAGCTATCGAGACTTTTAAGCCATTGGAGGCAGCTCAATTCCCTTATCTGTGAGGTACCTTATTGGGTGGTCCGTAGTCAGAGCAAATGCTAACACTGCCACAAACCGCGCTTCACCAGTCCCTGAGATCAGCATTGTGTCATTTAATCCATGACATTTCGCAAGGAATGCAAGGTCGAAATGCACACACATTTGTATGGGGCAATGTCAGCGAGAGGGAACGTGCTCAGAATTCGCCACAATCAACTCCGGGGTTCTGATCCAGCAGATCCTGTCTCCTTCCAATGTCTCGACGGACATGTCTGTCGGACTGAGAAGCACTGCATGATGCAGGTGGGTTAAGACAGATGTCCTCTGTCCAGGCTAGCTCTGCCGTTGCTTGAGACAGCTTCATTGAGCAGGCACAAAATCGACTGGAAAGCCACTGATGACAAATTAGGGTCTTCCAGACAGCTCAAGGAATGCTACTGACCTCTTTTCAAATTCATAGTAGCGGGTGCTGGACTGAAGATCTATAATTATAAGGTGTGAAAGATGTAATGCAGGTGTAACGCATTGTAACCCAAAATTGCTTGAAAATGACATAACGTTTCCCCAAAATACACAAGCTAAATTCTAAATGGCAAAGCTTGGTGAAGAGAACAGATGCAGAAAGGATCCCCTTTAAGTGTTCAGATAAGTAAACAGCTCGCGTCCCCTGAAGCGCATCCAGAAAGAAATGGAAATGATGCTGCCCTGATAATACCCCACTCCCAAGCATGGGAGCACGCCCATATGCACTAGGAAAGATTTAATGCCAAACCTAGATAAAGAGCCACTTGATGGCTTACCGTGGAAAATCCCTTGTTCTGATGATGCCATGTGAACTCAAACAGGGCCAAAATAGCAAAAGAGGCCGTCCCGTTTTTAAAATATGTGCAAAGACGTTGAGAGTGATGGAGAGAGAGTTGACAGATGGATGAACAGTAGCTGAGAATCGCAGCACAGAGGGGGCCGGCTTTCCTCGGATTACACGTTGGAGGTATGTGTTGCTGAGGGGATTTTTTGCCAAGAGAGACTCATGGGCCTGAGCAGAGGGCAGCACATGAGGTCATGCCGAGGGTGACGGCAGGGGAAAAGCAGCTTGCCAGATGAATGAATTCTACCTGTGCAGGGGTTACGCAGCCAGGCTGGCTACTGCCCATACTAATGGGCCATCATTATTGATGAGGAAGGGAAATGGAGAGCCTTGATTGTTTATTAGCATTAAAATAGGAAGGTCATCACTGTAAACACGGCATCCACGGCAAGTAATGTCAGTAATGATCTGAGCCTTGTCCCGAGGCAAAGGGCAAAAAGCACGCTGCACGCTACAGGAGCTTCAGACTTAATGCTAATGTGGTGCAATAAGTACTGAGAAGGCCGAGATGCATTCGCACACACACAAAATGACCCGCAGGTCTCTAGCCATCTCTCCTTTTACAAACCACTACTTTAGATGTCTATAGCTAGCAGGACTGGCTTCCGATTCAATGATGTCTGATTCAAGGATCGACAAACCCACCTCTCCTATTTGTTTCAAATTTGTATTTACACATTTTTTTTTAAATCGATTCATAAAAAATGCAGTGATCAATCACAACAGCCATTTATGTAATTATTAGCACTTTTGGTAAAATGCTTTTCTAAAAAGAGATAACAAACCATGAAAAGTTTCACCATGGACCTCTACTAATGGTTATTACTTTGGAAATACCTTGTCATCCCAGCGCGTAATTGATTTTGTACATCCTTGGGCAGCCCATAGAAGTAAGTGATTCCAAGCTTGATTAAAAAAAAAAAAAAAAAAAAAAAACCTGGGGTTACCGTAGAGTTGTTGGAATTTATGGCTATTATGGGTTTCTCAGCTATACTGACTGCCCTCAGGGTCATCCTCACTCACATCTACTCCTAAAAGGGAAAACGTCTTGTGATAACACCAAAACCAGTATAACAAAAGCCACGAAGATCAGTTTCTCCCGCAAAACTGCGCATTATTTAAATACATTTCATAATAACATTTCACATCATAATTCATATTTCATAAATATGTTGACTTTCAACGGTTTTGTTGGCTGAGCACCCTGAGACTTGTTGACACCTATGATTCCGATCTCACCTGGAACTACTCCAGCCTGCTGCTGGGATTTCTGAATTTATAGTGAGATTAACATTTGAACTAAACTGATAGCCTGATATGTCCTCCATTATCTGTTCACTCTTGCTAACAATCCGTTTAGAATACAGACTGCAAAAGGCCGAGGGGTCTACGGTGCCAGACTCAAGGTAAAGTTCCTTCTTGGGTTTTCTGGTTCTCACACGGAGGCGTGGGTAAAACACCAGAGGACCTCAAAGTCATCGGATCAAGACACTTAACCCTGAGTGTGTCCAGAGGGCTTGTCATTGTAAGACTGTCCCTGTAACTACTGATTGTCTGATAAGTGGCGTAAAATGTAAAAAGCGTAAAAAGTTAGCTTGCTAGGTAACAACAGAGGGCTGAGGGCTACCGTCTAGAAACAACAACTCTCCTCTGTGTGTATGGTAGTGACAGGACATCTTCATGACAAGTATAAAACGCGTTGGCATGGACAAAATTACATTAGGCGTGCTGTGCGGTGCGGGCAGTAGAAGGAGTTAGTCACCAGAAAGGCCACTTTTTCCAGCCATACTTCAGCTATGATCTGACAGGCCAGAAATCTTTCTGTGGATTGACAGCACGATGATCTGCTCTCGCCTCCCTCGCACAATCCTCTGGGAAGGCCCGTCGAAATGATCTCATATGATTTCACTCCGAAGAGTGACAATTCTAGTTACACCACAATTATTCCCAACAAGATATTGGTATGAAAGTAAATCGTTCAATATAAATGTATCTTTTGATACCATACAATGCAATGATCTTGTATAATTTGTATAATGTGTGATTTGATTAATGAATGAATGATGTCTTGCTCACAGGAAAATCATAATTAATGTTCATCCTTGCCTTGGCATGCACAGTGTGTTCTTTTAATTAATACATTTATTTCCTAATTTACTTTTGCACGTTTAACTCAACAAACGTATTTTCCGTTCAGACTTTGGCGCCAGGGACTGAAAGACTGAGAGAAAGGTCGCTTCCTGCTGATGGCTGCCAAGGCTGAGTCCCCCGTCCTCCAAGCATCCACATGTGCATGTTTCTGGGCTATGCTCCCGAGACAATGAAAACGCAGAACAATTGTTTCATTGGTGAAATCTGGGGGTACATGGAGCAGCAATCTCCGAAAAGCAGTTCAGGAACGGGGGGATTCTTATAAGTCCCTTATTCTGTTTCAACGCCACGAAGGCTGAGCTACTACACCTTTAAGTGAAGATCTGATCAGCGGGGGGGGGAACAAAGAGCGCTTCTTCGCCGCCTCGCTCTTATTCAGGAGTGGCCCCCATCAGGCCACGCTGACACACCGTGCTCAGGACGGACTCCCCTCATTACATGTGGCTCACACATGACATTTACCAAGACTTGGCAGGCAAGCTCTCATTTCATTAAGCTCCGAGGAATACATTAAGGTCCATTATAAGTCATTACGGTGGAGGGAACAGCATCAAAAGTAGGATTGGGGTGCATCATACGCCCTTTGGTGTCCGGCTCCGGAGCCAATCAGGTGTATTTATGGAAATGCCTCTCGCCCAGTGAATCAGGAAGGATCAAAACAATCCACATCCAGCCTTTTCCATGTCTTTTTCTGCCTATGTCTTTTCTGCATCGCGGCGTCTTTGATCATTACCTTGACGCGTGCATGATTATTCCATCATGTGATCTCTTTGTGCCCATTTCAAAAGAAAATTAGGCATATTCACGCTTTCATTAAGCCCCTTTCATATCTGCCTGCATTTTAGGGACCCTCACCAGCACTTGTCCAATTTCACTGGGCACCGCGTGATTATGTAATCACACACTAGTGAGAATATTATCACACTGATTGATGGCCAAAAGCGATTTTCCTTCCGCCCTCCCACGCTCAAAGGCTTTCGTTCTCCGCTGTGGTACTTTCGCTCCCGATTTCTGCTGAGCTGCACGTCTTCAGTTTAACAACTCCCCTGCAAAGTTTACCACGCCTGGGCGGGTTACGCATACTTTAACCGCTGCTCAAATAAAACAGCCCACCTTTCGGACTGTACATTTGCTAAGCGGAACACGAAAGTATTAATTACGTACTCGTCCAGCCACTGTCCTCTCTCCCTCGATTCGGCCGAGGGGCTCAGCGGAGGCGTCCGTGGCCCTATGCCGAGCCTCTCCAGCCCGGGCGGAGGAATGAAAACAAATTGAAGTTTGAGGCCCTGGCCCCGGAGGACGAGCACTTAAGCAATTAATGGCTGAAATCACTGAACTTCAACTGGCCGCTTTCCCATGAGAGCAGGTATCAGTCACGCAGCAATAACAAGGAGAGATGCGGCGGGAGGGAGCGCCATCCACGTCGTCTTTTCCTCGCGTTTCTTCTCTGCCTCTCGCCGTGCGTTGCGCCGGCTACCGTAATTCTGTCGCGCTGCATACAGATCTCAAGGATGAAAGGCAGCCACCCAACACCGTGTAATCCTGTGGCGCTCATGAAAAACAAATCACTGGTCCGGTGTCTGGGGCGAAGGGGAAAAAATAACATGTCTATTTTCACAAACACTCAATTCGATAGGGGGCACTGGCGGCCCCGTAATCAGAAGGTTGCCGGTTCGAATCCCGAGGTGCCACGGAGCAAGGCACCGTCCCCACACGATGCTCCCCGGGCGCCTGTCATTGGCCGCCCACTGCTCACCCAGGGTGATGGTTAAAAGCAGAGGACACGTTTCGCTGTGTCACCGTGTGCTTAGAACTTAGAGCCAATCGAATAACCACTTGTTTCATTTTAACATGTGAAAAAGGGTAAAATACACCTTTTCAACTAATTATCACATTTCTTTAATCTTTCTTTGAGGAGCACTGAAATTTGTACCCCAAATCTGTCACCCACAAATCCTCACACACAGCCTCCGCGCTGCTTAAATTTAGGCCTATCGGGTCACATGGCTCCGGCACTTCAGAGTGAGGGGAAAGCGCGTCCTGGCCCTCTGATACGAGATCCGTCTCACACCTCCGGCCCCCTCCCTGCTTAAGAATGCTTCCAGGTGGAAAATCTATCCGCACAAACCCCAGACGCGACGCACGGCGCGCTCGCACCTGTCGGCGTGTTTATCGCGCAGGCCGAATGACAACGAATTAACGAAATGCGTCTCCTGTTGGCCCTCTGGCTTTCCTCAGGCACGTATTAAAGACCCTGGAATTCCACGCGGCACTCGGGGGCGTGGGGGGGGGGTGGCTGTGGTGGGAAATGCGAGGAAGCGATTCACTGGAGGGGTCCGTTCTACATCAATAGAGTGCGAGAGTCCGGCGGGACCCCGCCAGTAAATGGCTTCCTTGTGTGGCCCCCGTCTCTGGTATGTATTAAAAATAAATAAATAATTATAACATGTCGTATCGCGTTGCCACTCTCGCTGTGTTTCATCTCGGCGCTGCCGATGTGCCGGCATTTCCTCGGCTTTGCACAATGAGGCTTTCTGGCTGGTGGAGGGATGGGAGGGAGAGAGAGAGAGAGAGAGAGAGAGAGAGAGAGGATGTGGGATCGGGGGAGGTCAGCGCAGGGGGGCGGCAGGCTGACATTCGCAGGACGCGCGATTATGTTTCATGGTCGGACAGCCTCTTTTATTTCCCCGCTTCCTCTTGCATTAGCGTGGAAATATTCATGAGGTACGATTGCGCCGCGGAACACTTACAAGGTGTTTGTGTGTATATGACTGTGTGTGTGTGTGTGTGTGTGTGTGTGCACAGCCCAAGCCAGAAAGTTTTTGCAAGTTTGTTCTTCCTGTAGCAACTTGTCCTTTAATGGTGGAATAATACAGCCCGTTCTTCACAGCAGCCTGCAGGTCAGGCCAGATTTATGAAAATGTAATGAATTCGGCACAGAGTGCCGGGGCTGTCTGGGACTTTCTAATCAATAAGAGCAGCTCTTTGATATCCCTGGATGTCAAAGGACAGAGGCTCTTTGTGGGAGATGGCGGAAGTCGAGCTGATGGGCCGGTCAAGGAGAGCGTTGACCCGCAACTCTGGTGGGCAGTGGCTTTCAACTTATGCATGCATTTCTGCATATTCATGTAATGCATAGACTCACGAAAGTCTCATTTTAGCTTTCACCAGTTGAATCCTGCATGTGTTGGTTGAATTAATTATTCAAACAGATGAAAAAAAAAAAAAAAATCTACAAATAAATGATTCCTAAGCCAAAGAACCGGAGCAGGCTACCTCTTTAAATGTTTGCAAGAAATCCGTGATTGCTCTCCATGCTGTTCCATCTCTGTTATCCGAATACTCAGCTAGTCCGGTATTTTCCACTGTGTTTTTTCCCTCTCCCTCCAAAACGGAATCGTTATGGGGAAGTTAATAATGCAAGTTTGGTTGTCAACAGAACGCGAGCTGAATAATACATCGGCTGGGTGCTATTTGATGCATCGTTTATAGCCTGAGGATTCGTTGCGAGAAGGGCTTAAACTGCAGGAACTGCAGCAGCGTAATTGCGGGTTCTGGGGAGCAGCGAGGGCCCTCGGCAGGTGAAGGTCCTACTTTCAGCCTGAGCCCCTCTGAAGACAATGGGCCATTCTTGGTTGTGCATCAGAAAAACGTCACAGTGTAACGTTGTCATGCAACGCTTTGCCAGCCGAGGCACAAAGATGCAGAAAAATGTCTCTAGAATGAACTCACTTAGCTTTCCAGAATTATAGGAATTTTTCACAAGGGAGAAAAGTGACAACATTTCTTCGGTCTCCAAAGAACATAAATGTCAAATCTCAAAGTGGAGCGTCTGTCAGCATGTGAAATCGGAGCTTCCCCGGTGCCTCCGTTGCTGAGCAGTGCATCTGCGCCGAGCGCCCTGCCTAATCTCCTGATAAAGCTTAAAAATATTGACCTCATATTCTCACACTGTGTCTGAAATCAGGGATTCAACAAAACCAAAAAAAAACACACAATAACAACAACATCTGGTGCATTTTTGTCTACTTAATTGTGCATGATCAGCTAAACGCAACATCAAAAATCCAGTATTAAGGAGAGAACAACATCAGATGTCTCCAATAAACCAAAAAAAGGTGAAAATACTTCTATAGTGACTGGTAAACATATTAAATATATAACGTGTTATGTATTATGAACTGTTTACAGGGCACCTGATAGACCCGTTTTTGCCAATACGGGTCAGTTTTACGGTAGGCCTCAGGGGGATTGCAGGTTTCTGGACCCCCAAAGGCACCGGTCATCATAGAACAACATCTCCAAGGCCGCATAAGTGTCTGGGGCTAATGGAATCGTGCCGCGCACGGAGAGACTCTCTCTCACTTTGTGCTGGCGCTCTCTCGCCGGTATCTGGTTCCATTTATCATCTGATGAGCAGACCCACTGACGTCGCCCGTATCGATCCAGAACTCCGGTGACAAAGGGAGAGGAAGGGATTTAAACCGCGAAGGCAGAAGAAAGAGCGAAATTATAGTGGTGTAGCGCGTGTCTAATTATGCACGATGTGTAGCAGGGCTGTAATTATCAACTCGGAGCACGGTTGTAAGCGGCTTTTAACCAAACGTTAACCTTAACCGTACCCCGTTCTGACACGGTGAACCAGTTAATGCAAGGTGTGCAGTATTTACACAAATATCATTTTTCATTCACTCTGCAAAAAACAATATGCATAGGCACGAAAAAGGAAGGTGCAAGAAGGTTACACGATTCGGAGCCTACCGTGACGGTATGAGATTCTCTCTGAAGGAGCCACTCGTCACCGGTTGTCCTGGACGCGAGCTCAGCATTTCCCTGCGGCTGTAATTGCAATCAATTAGGAGCCTTCAGAGGCACGGCGCAGGAGCTGTGACGCGGGGCTGTCGGCAGAGGTGATTAAAATCGATGCCCTGCTCAGGACCACTGAGGCTCCGGGCGCGGCTGACCTTGCCGGGCTCATGCTGACCGGCGAGTGAGACCGGAGGGTTGTGGAGGAAACCGCGCCGGCTGATGCCCGCTTCATTACATTGGTATGCCTCTCCGCTATGCACCCCCCCTTGACGGCACAGCAATCAGAGTGTAGAAATTGGTACCATTTGCTTGCAGATCCCAATGTGACCACCGAGGGCGTAAACATAGGTCATGGGATAATAAGCAGCCTGTCGTTACAGACGTAGCCCCGACTCTTCATCCTGTCCTGTCTGCCGAGGCTGGGGCACATCGCTCTTTTATAGCCAAATGTAGACGTTCTGTTGGTTAAGAAAGAATTTTGCATAAAAGCATGTACGGCAGATCTGTGCATTCCACCCGTTGTCCATAGCACTGGTTCACCGTGGTCCTAACCAGTAGGGGGTCTTCCTGCATCAAATTTCAATTAGTGATACGGTTCACTGCCACGCAACGCACCGTACTTGCTAATTGCCCCCGCCGGTGGCTCCAATTTAAAGACGGAGGAGGACATTGCGTACACGGATCTAGGGGTTCGAAAGGCTAGTTGGCTTGTGTGCACCTCTCTTTTTCCTGAATGATAATAACATGACTACTCATTGTGGCCATTCAAATAGAATTTGTGTTTTGTTTCTTCTTCTTTCGGTGAAAATGAAGAGCAGGGGAGAATCTTTTTCAGACCTTGAGCACGTACACTGTTGATTTGTCATTCCTGTTTTGTTGTGATATCGAGATCAACAGCCTGCGGGTGAGATCTAAATGTGGAGAGATTTGATCGGAATGTGGCCAAGATTCCTGAGCCGACATCACAACACAAAGCATCTGCTGCCAGGCTAACGGGGACGGTTGAGTGAAGGTGACTGACAGACGCCAGGTCTCCCCATAGATAACATATCTTGCCAAACGTTTCAGCAGAAGGGGGGTGGGGCAAAATAAACGTTGCTTAGTAGGACAGGCGGACAAGACCGTAACAGTAAAAGAATGAATGACTTTAGGAATAAAAGGAATAAGGATTAATGTCACACCTAACTGCTGGCATACATCATATACTAACACCATGGTTTTGGTGAATGGTGAATGGTGAATGATGTTCACCATCCTGAATAACTGGGCTACCCTTAAGGCACTAAAACAACCTCCGTAACCATAGTAACAATTAACCTAATTAACTAAATTAGAATAAAAAAATAAACAAAATAAATAAATGAGAGTTTACCAAGCAGGATAATTGGCAATGAAAATGCTTATTAAGGGGCTTTAAGAGAGAACACGGGCACAAATAATCACCCAGTGCATAATGGCATAATGACCTATAGCTGTTGCACTCTTCGCTATTTCTGGATGGGAGATATGGACTCCAAAAGGTTAAAAATGCCGAAGTGAACATGGTTCCACCGCGTAAAAAGATAAATATTATGCACTTTAGTGAGAAGCACTGCAGGTCTGCACCTGTTAATGATATTTGTGCATAATGAACCATTTGCCCTTAAGGGAATAAACAATGTGTCCTCATTAGCTCTATACTATTCCTCTGCTGGGATTAATCTAGTGCTCATCAGGACATATTCATGAGAGCTCTTAACGTTGAATTATGAACCTTATGGCTAAATGTTTCACAACAGCACACTGCACCTGATGTGAAGGCATGTTAAAGCCCTCTGGTTCCTTTTCACCACACTAACCAGCACACAGCTGTAATGCCGTTTTAATAACTGTTTTGGCCCATATGCACACGATTAGCATAGAGACATGCATATTAACTTGCCAATGTGCAAATCCCACGGTAGTCTTACATAAACCTGTGCTCAAATGGGACCTGCTGGCGACAGGGGACTGGCGAGGATAAAAACAAACAAGCTCGGATTACCAAGAGCGTAATCCAGAATCTGAAAACCACATGGGGTCATAGCGTCTCCCTTCCCCGCACTTGCCCGCCTACAGAGGTCCGCCGACAAGAATGCCGCGCGGGCAATTAGTCATGCTGAGGCGGAGAGCTTTAACTGAGTTTGCTAATGCAACCTAGACAGGATAAGGAGGATGGATTACCCTACGTATCATGCTCTGGGAAGTCCAGCCCCCCCGCTCATTGTCCAAGGAAGGACGTCGCCGGTTGCATGCTATCCTACCGTAGACCAGCCAAAAAGGCGAGGGCATTGGAAGCTGGTGACAGACGGAAGAGTTATTAACAAATACCCACTCAAGGGCACGCTGGATGCAGAATGCTGCCCCAGTCAATAGATAAGTTCATATTTTATAATAAGTTCAATATGAGGAAAAAAAAAATTCCATCGGCCTTCTGCATAAATTATTACTCAGCCAAGAAAAAGAGACAATCAGCCCGCTGTCTCCTATGGGGCATGCTGTTAAAGGGCCGCCATTCCCCCGCCCGCCACCCAAGCCATGAGAGTCATGTGCATGTGGCATCCTCGGTCAGGTGTCAGGAAATACGATACCACTGCTTAGGCGCTTTCATCACTTGCCAGGGCAGGAGACATAGCAACACGTCCGAACAAATGGAAACTCGACGTCTCCACATGATACCGGGGTGCAGACAGCCGGGTAACTGCAGTCTTCCTCGCGGCCCAGCCGCAGTCAGGCCTGTGCCGCGCCCCGTTCAGCTTTATTGGAATTGCATCACACACACCGCGACGTGCTTTGGCATCGGAACCACCGATCCTCGTACAAGTTGCAAGCACGTAAATCTTTATTTTTTATTTCTTTTTCGTTCGCTCTCGTGTGTCTCTGTATGTGTGACAGCAGGAGCACGTTTGGAGCGTATCTGTTGCGAGAGCCCATGAGGAACAAATTCTCCTCACCTGGTTACAGCCGCGGCTACACAGGTAAGGTAATTACATGCTCCTCAAAGTCATTCCCAGCCCTCGACCATGACACGCCCATCGCCGGCATTATACGCTGGCCGCATAATGCTCTTCGCCGGGAGTCACCGTATTTCAATGAAGCCATCTGTGCCCATCAGGGGATAAATCGGCTCAATACTTTATTTTCTGTAAAATTGCCTCTGATCTGGTAATCAGGGCTTCAATTTAAGAAGGTGAGATGAGATAAACGGGGAACGTGCAGGCAGCCAGGAGCAAATGGGCCCTCGGATTCCGCTACAGTTACTTACAACAGCGGATTCTAGAATGTTAAGAGATGTTCTAGAAATCTCATGAAATATTATTCTGCGATTCTATGTGGCCAATGGCAACTAAATAATACCAAAACGGAAATATTTCTTCATAACTACAACGGCATTTGAAATGAACATTATTTAAGTACATTATTTAAGTCAGCTTTATAAAACATATTTTTTATTTACAGGACTTGTATATATGTAACGTAGAAAAAGCGCCTTGCTGGGAAAACTCCATCTGAAACCCACCTTCCCACTGACACCAGCTGCACTTTTCCACCCCAGCGCTTTCGCAAACATTTCAAGATTCATTTTGGGCAAGGACACAAGCAAACAAACGGAGACAAAAAAGCAGTCAGCACCTGAACCAAACAGATGGAGTTTCTGGCGCTTGCGTTTGATGGCTCGGGCCGCTCCTCCATGAGGAGCGCTGCGTTTCGGGCCCTGGAACCACCTGCTATCAATTATCCTCTCTATAGTATCAACGTTTCCCAGGCCGCACCGAGACTAAACCCGGCAAATGAAAGTCAGACAGAAGAACAAGTACAGAGCGGCGGGCTTTAACTAGTCGATAATGTCCGTGTGAAATCAGATTTTGAAGCGTTTTCTCACTGCTCTGGGGGTCACTTTGATGAATCCCTATTGCACCGTGCCCGTTGCCTATGAGGCTATGTTACCTAGTTATGGCTTTAGAATAAAATAGCTGCAGTGCACGCCAGGTCAGCAAAGTCACACATTGTGGCTGCTCTTATTAAAATACTGTTTTAGGTGAGTAGCTGACCGGCGGTTCTGTAGCTGAGGTCATCTGTCGTCAGCACAGACGCAGAGGATTGATGGCGGGCTTCCGAATGCCACGTCATCGCAATGTTTACGACGACGCACAGAGCAGCTTGGCTCATCATCGCGATGCTGCCGGGTCATGGCCACACCATTGAGCTATTGGAAATCAATTAATGATCACACAGGTTCCATGTCCAAGCTGGAATCTGGAGGGGTTTTGGCATCCCAGTGGTGCAGCAGTGATAATGCTATTGAAAAAAATATGACTGTGGCTTTTAAGCACAACCAAGCCCAGTCGGATACATAGCGATTTTCCAACATTGTTAGAGGGCAAGTTAGAGGGCAAAATGAAGCTGTCTTTATTTGATGCCACTTGCTGCCGTTCAGAAGAAGACTACACACATATATATATATATATATATATATGTGTGTGTGTGTGTGTGTGTGTGTGTGTGTATGTGTGTGTATATATATATATATATATTCAGCTAGTTTATATCACTATTTGTATTTCTATTTGATATAACTTTTTAGTTTTGCTTATTTGTTTTTGTGTGTAACCTGTAGTTCACATATCACGTTTAAGGTGTTGAAATTCAGTCGGGGCTCTGAAAAAATCTAGATTTTTATAGAGAACATTTTTTTCTTTTTCATTGTATGCCAAGCATTGCAACTGTATGGTGATTTCGTGTGGCATTTTCCAAAAGCCTCATCAAAACAACTTTCTTTTTTTTTTTTCTTTGTGACGTACACATTTGGAATCCTTCAGATATAATTTTTTTTTTTTAATAATATGGAAAAGCAGCACCTTCTCAAAATTATTCTTGCTTATTCAGTACAATGTTAAGAACAGCTTAGTTTCTCATCATAAGCCAAATCGCTTTTGTTCCGTATTTTCAAATGTTACCTCGTTTTAATTAAAGTAATGAGGGTAAATAAACCGACGAGGTGGCATTTGCTGCAGGAACCCAGAGTGTCAGACAATTTCAACAATCAGCCATCCCTTGTCTGCCCAGCCTGGTGCTCATTAGCTTCCCTCCGCTGGTCTGCAAGGACAAATAATAACTCACAATTTCTGTCTCCTCTCTCCACTCAGCACTGGCATGGGCCATGGCCAGCATGGGACCCATTCCTGGCCAAGGCTCTGGGCGCCCAGTCAGTTGGATCCAGTCTATCAGAACTCAACAGCGCAGTGCTGGTGCTAGACTGCAGGAAAGGATTTGCCAAAAGTGTAAAATTATTAGCGTAGGGCAAAATGCATTTTATTGTGATTGTGTGAATGTGGACATGATTATTCTGGGTTAGTGTTTATACTGGGAAATTGCAAAAATGCAGCTATTTTAACATTTTTACAACTTGTCCACTTCATGGGACCACGTGGTACCACAGAAATTTAATGACGGAGAACTGAGAAATTACAGGCCTTTAAATGGATTTTAAAGGCAATAGGCCTGTTTTGAACGACAGGCTCAGAAACTGCACCAGATGAACAATTTGAAAGCAGCTTGAATTGTCAGAAAAGCGATTGTGTGTGGTCAACATGGTGGCAGAACATTGGTGAATGTGAACTGGCTGAACAAGAACCACAAATTAGACGTTTACCACTGACTGAATCAGCAAGACATCTCTATGTTCAGGTAGGGATCTACAAAAACCCGACCTTGCTGCAGTGTCAGCAAGACCAGGTAAAAACAGCCAATGTGCAAGGCTTAATGCTTACGATGATGGCACTGGTGAAGAACATTGGTGTCCATGGTGATGGGGTGGAGGAACATTATGATAATGATTCTAATCACTTCAGATAAGAACTTAAAAGTTCTGTCATTTACACATTTTGAAAATGAAAGTTAACATTTAAAAATGAATTAATTTACTATGCATATTCATCATTTGGTGACACATTGTATGATTTAGAATGTTGCCTGTTTGTGGTTAAAGCTCTTAGATTCCCAAATCCAAGAATGAAGGCAGGTCGGGGTATCAAAAGCTTCACTGGCCTGTGATGTCATGGACGCTCTTCACATCCCCTGGCATATCGCTCATGAACCTCGCTGGTGCCTCTGTAATATTCCTGAAGTGGGGTGCTACAGCTTAAGAGCAGACTAATCTCTTGCTCTCTCTCTCCTCTTTGCCTTATCTCCAACCCACAGAACACACTTGTGTTTTTAGTGGAACACAAGCAAAGGGACAGCTAGGGATTCCATGTAGCATGACTTCATTACGTTCTGATGCTCTTATGTTACTCATTAGAAGAACTTCTGCCGCAAGGACACGTTGGCACTAATGCTTTGTGTAAATAATGTGCTGTAATGGTTATTTTCTGGAGCTCTGAAACAAACCATCAATTCTAAAAGTGTCAGAGACCTTCTCGATGACCTTCTTGATCCGAAATGAAAGGGATCGCGTAGGACCCTGCTTGGAACTCACTGGTCCTGGATCTCTCTGCCACCTCCCATCTTATCAATGTTGGCGTTAGGGTCCATGCAGCACCGCTGCTTCTTTGCAGCTCTAAATATCAAGGATAGGGGAGCGATAGATTTAAAGATTTAAATGCTTGGCAGTAGCTCACCACATGCACTCTCCTGCAGGTAAATTGCCCAGAAGAATATTTCACAAAATGCCAGGGCGCAAACTGTCAGCCCTCTTAAATTACTGAGGGTTTAATGCAGGCCTGTCAACTGTAATATTTCCTGCAGCCATTAGCACATTTGTTTGCCGCTATCTCCCCAGTACTACTTAACAGATTAATCAGACGGCCCGTTTCGGCTAATTATTTTAAGAGACGCGACGCAGGGGAGCAGCGGCTTTTGTGGGACGTCTGTAAATCCCGCTACTGTTCGATCTCCGTGTTTTTTTGTACAGTAGAATCTGATTAGGCTGGGATGCGTGTTGTGATTTGCACAAGTCAGAAAGCATATTTATTATTATTCAAGCCAGTCCTCACGTGCGATTCCCAAATATCGCGCTCGTCATTCCCCGAGCCCGGAGTGTGCCCGGACACGCCCAAACGCTGCATTCATTTCCATCTGAATAATGATTAAATCATAGTCCCGATTAATTCCAGGATGATAAACTCGTCCGAAAACCTGATTTATTTTTACTACAACAGCCAAATATATCAGGAACGGCAGAGTCATCCACTCAGGAAATGAATATTCTTGATAGGACCTTGAAGGCGAATGGTGATTTATGAAGGAGGACCCAAAGCAGAGCAGTTCAGGCTTTTAAAGGTTTGAGAGATCGCGTTACAGGAAGGCATGACCTGCCTGGCGTGGTTTAAAAGGCGCACGCCGGCCCGCTGCCTGATCTTTATTAATCAGCCGTATTTGTTTACAATGCCTGCACCCATATCCGCCAGATTCGTTTTTTAATGACGCCCTGTAAAGGCCCCGGCGCTGTAGTCCCGTTCAACGGCGTCACCGCTGACCTCTGCAAGTCCCTTCGCCCGACAGCCTATCTGCAGAAGGGACATTTTCGGAAAGGCAGACAGTTCAGAGACCCTGTCCACGAGTTATGCACCGGTTGTACCGACAGCTGACACCTCATTACATTACCTGGGTCTAACCCCGACCCCGCTGAGGCGGGCCTAAAACGCAGGCGGGCCTGATGCTAATGCATGGGTTAAACATGCTTATTATGCGGGTGAATCTAACAGAAGCAGCTATTAGGTACACAAATATAACAGCAGAAGCACCACAGGGATCTGTTCTCGGCGTACCTTTTGGTGTCTCGCTTCCTGTGATGTCAACTTAGCTATGCGGCGGTGATATTTGCAACGACGGCTGCATGGCGAAAACAACTACTGCATGGAAGAGTGAAACGGTAGCGTTCTGTAGTAAAGGGGGCTGTGGCGTGAATCGCCAAATCCCCGGTGCTCCTTCCTTCTCATTCATGCAATCAAAAGTATCGCTGATGCATGATGATCGCAGATTTCATAAAATAAAGAGCAGAATTTGCTAATCGCACTGAAGCACGTTGCTCAGAACTGTCAGAGACCTCAAAGCGCATAAACGGCACGTTTCAACTTATAATTGAGTTCAGTGTCACATTTCATTGAAAACGTCCATCTGCTATGGGAAAAAAAAATGCTTATTTGGAGCGTATTATCTTAAGTAGGCAATTTCACCGATTAGACCCTCAGCATGCAGCAACGTGCCCGTCTGTGCTGCGCCTGTGATAACTTCCACATGTTTCGTTTGTACCTCCACCAACCCTGCGGCGTGTTGTCGGCCCTCTTTTAACACAAACTCATCCGCATTAAAGATCAACCACTGCGATGTCGAACAATTTGGCTTTTCCAGGAATCGAGTCCACCGTTTTCAGCTTCAAAAATTGCGCCGTTGTTAATGAAGTGCGCGCCTTTTTATGAAGAGAAACAGTGTTTTGTGGCCGGAAAACAACGCCAACCCCGAGCAGCGGGGTACGGGCTTAATGCGCCGTGCCGCGCGAGGAAAACAGCCTTATCGCGGCCGGTCTGCCAGGATTACAGCCCAGATCGGGTCCACCTGGAGGGCCAAACCCGCTGCCGGGTTGGCACCACAGTCCTTTAATTAAAGGCCCTTAATGCAGGTCTTTAAGCAGATAACATTCTCAGGTGATGAAGTGAGCCACTGCGCCGTGTCTCGGGGAGGCAGACAAATCAGTCTGATGGAATTTAGCAATTTCAAATAAGCCTTCAGCCGGGAGGCCAAGTGCTCTGTGACAAATGTGACAGACAAATAAAAGCATGTGCATGCGGGTACACACACACACACACACACACACACACACACACAACAGGCAATCAGCTTGATTCCACTTCAGAGATTAAATGGACTGGTTTTTTAAAGGAGATGCATTTACTGGACGGCATGTCGTAAGATCACAACTGAGAAGGGTACAATATTTAATGAGTGTACAGCACGTATTTAATTTAACTATATTTTAATAATGTTTTTATATTAGTTGGTATAATATATACAGGAAAATGTGGCATTTTTTTTCTCTTTCTGTTCTAATTAGCTTTGTTTGGCAAGTCTTACATTCCAAAGTGAAGTGATTGTCATATGTGACACACAGCAGCACAGCACATGGTGCACACAGTGAAATTTGTCCTCTGCATTTAACCCATAACCCTGAGCGAGCAGTGGGCAGCCATGACAGGCGCCCGGGGAGCAGTGTGTGGGGACGGTGCTTTGCTCAGTGGCACCTCAATGGCACCTTGGCAGATTGGGATTCGAACCAGCAACCTTCTGATTATGGGTCCGCTTCCTTAACCGCCAGGCCACCACTGCCCCTGAACTTTTGAATGGGCTCATCCGGGATTCCAACCCTTGTGAAGGGGACATGGCGTATGGGCAGCCAACCACACGGTCACTGTCACCACTGTCTCGGGCCGAATGCGACGCTGCCCCGCCACCGTTCTCCCGCCACACCGTGGTGGGCGCCTCCAGCGAAATCCGCTCTGGCAGCCACAACAGCAACAGAGTCCGGTCTGGTTAGCGGTGAAAATGGAAAAATAAATGCAAATGGAACTGTGGGACATAGCGAGCATTAACGCGCACCTCCCTCTCGCTGTCCCTCAAAAGCCCTGCTCCTTTCTCATTTTCTTTTTCCACCTCCTGCGTGCCCTTTCAAAGGAGCCATGGCTAATAATGCCGACACTTTGAAAGCGGGAAAAGGGGAAAGGAAAAACAAACAAGGCGGCTCCGGCGCGCTAACGCGATTTGTGACGCGCGCACTACGGAGCAGGGGGCTATAAAGTCCCTCGGAGCGGGCCCGGCCACTCTGCCAGCATGATTTATTTATTCGCCCCCTCTTCCTTTCAATGGAAATATAAAAGCCGCATTGATTAGTGTTTAAAGATCAGAAGTTAATAGATTAAAAGCCCACAGAAGCCGGGAGGAGCCCCCCCTCATTTTTTGGGGCTATCTGTCGCTTGTGTTTGTGCCGCAGGTCCAACCTGAGAAGGGTGCATTGGAGGTGCAGATGATAACCAGCAACACAGTATCTCCTGTGGGCTCCATTTTTTCCCGGGCCTCTTTGTGTCAGCTATTGTACCCGTGAGGCATTGTTCACTACAGTTCAGTCTGTCACTTCGGGACCGGGCGCAAGAGAAGCACACCGAGCTTGGCGGAAAAAAGGAACGTCGCCGGCAGATGTTTGGAGAAGACGCCTTTGAAAAGCGCCGGGGTTTATGCAACGCTTCCCCGAGACGTGGCTTGGCTCATTGTGTGCCCCCGCTAAACAGGCCTGGTTGTAATTCCTGTGGCCGACTGTCATCGCTCGATAACAGACGCGGCTTTGTCGGGTGGGTTGAGACGGCGGAATAATAGATTTCATTCCGCCGTGGGATTAATTAGCTCTGCGGGGAGACAAATCTTCACCTGTCCTCGGGGAGGGGCTCACGGCCGCACCCCTATCATGCTTTGATCAGGGTATGGCTACCTAAGGTCAAATATGACAAGCCACTTCAGCACCAGCATTTTAAGGGAGTGTGTGAATCTTTACCGACCTGTGCAGCTATTTTACTCCACTTTTACACTGTTATACACTGAGTGAATTAACTTTGCCTTTCGTCTAGTCGGTGTTTAAGCCCTTTTTTCATGTCATTCATTTTTGTTGGATTTACTTGTGTTGTCTTGAGCTTGTTCATGGTCGTATTTTCCTCATCGTAATTTACATTTCTCAGACGCCCTTGATCAGAGCGACTTACAATCAGTATTTACAGGGACAGTCCCCCCCTGGAGCAACTTAGGGTTAAGTGTCTTGCTCAGGGACACAATGGTAGTAAGTGGGGTTTGAACCCGGGTCTTCTGGTTCATAGGCGAGTGTGTTACCTACTAGGCTACTAGCACATTCATTGGTCTGGTCTTGTGTAAACAACCTCGCCCGTCCATTTTCTACAACCTGCCTGTCTTAATTAGAAGACAGGAACGACCCCCTGGACAGCGTGCCAGTATAAACACGCACACACACGCACAGTAGGGCCACTTTATCATCACCTGCTCATCTAAACAGAACCAGATCTCTGGAGTGTGTGGGAGAGAAGCTTGGCAATCCCACTCAGACTCACTTTCACAGCATTTATCTCGGACTCGGACTCGCTTTCTCACGCCACAGACCCTCGCCCGCTCCCGGGGGTTTCGGCAAGGCTCCTACTAGGCGAAGCCGACATGCTATATTTACCCGGCGCTGGACGGGGTGCGATCAGACTCCCGGAGTCCTGACCTACGGGCAGCTAGCGTGCAGTGAATCTTTTTCTCCCGGACGGGGCCCAGTAGCTCCCGCGCTCCGGGTTCCCAGCAGCAGCTTCTCATTTGCTGGATTTATGTATCTCGGGGTGGGCCGGCACCGGTGCCCCCCCCCTCCACGCGCCCAGCCCAGCTCTCTGATCAGCCCAAATTCTGACATCTGTTTAAGGATGTTTGTCCAAGGGGTAAGTATGTCGAGGGGAAATATTATGCTAGCGTTACTTTACCGTTCTCGTGTTTAAAGCATAAACACGCGTCCAAGGCGGGACAAAAGATTAGAGCCAACCGCGCAAGCATGGGGCCTGGAGAAGAAATATGGAGAGGAGACCTGGGACGCCGGTGATGCCGATAGAGTGCCACCACCTAACGGACCGGCGTTAATGCGCTTGCTGATGCGGGCGCGCTGCACTAGACTTCACCTCGTTTATTGAGTTCTCAGCGCGTTATTTATGTCCCTGTGCGCCGCTGGTGTGACACGCGTTGCCCTTTTTTCCCCTTTTCTTTATATGGCCAAAAGTTAAAGCAGAACCATCTGTGAGCGCCAGACTGCTCGAATGACAAGGGCTGCGTGGTGCGTTAAGTCCTTTCTGGGGGGATTTGCAAACAGAAACGTGGCGGAGAGGAAGAAGAGGCCCTCATTAAAACCCCCTAAAAAAAAAAAAACCCTCTTTGAGCATCGCCCTCAACAAGCCATGAAACAAGGAGTCATTAAGGCACCGGCCGCTAAGTCGAGCTAAAGCTCCCCCCCCCCCCCCCCCCTTTGATACTAATGTGCCGAGAAGAGCGCACTTAAAACCCGGCAGAGCCCGGAGCCGGCGCTGAGCGACGCCCCCAACAACAAGGCCCCCGGACCGGGAGCCACTCACAACTCTGGTGAAAGACGGGATCGCCGTAAAAATACACGGGCGACGGGCAGACACAACGGCCGAGGAAAAGGACAAAAAAAGGCAGCGGGAGGAGGAGAAAAGGGGGGGGGATTTCCGCTAAAACTAATCAATCAGGGATTGATAATGGCTTCCATGCCGGAGTGTTGACACAGGGTCAGCTCGTCCCCTGACCCGCGGCTTCGGGGCAGGGCTTTCAGAGAGATGCAGATAACAGAATCCTGAGCTAATTGTCTGGCCAGTGTCAGGGCTTTGAAAGGCTGCCTCTTTCACTCCGATTCCTGTCCTTCTCCCCGTTTCCCTCGCTCCTCTCCTCCTTTTTTTTTTTTTTTTTTTTTCCCTCTTTTATTTTGCACGCATCCACTTTGTTGCAGCTCCCGATTTGCATTTTCCGGCTGTCGGGCACAGTGCATCCTTCACAGCACGTGCAGAGCAGAGTCCGGTGCAGCGGAATAAAGCAGCCCGCCCGGAGGAGGCAGATGCGGCGAGATGAATTTAAAGACGCGGCAGCACAGGGCGTATGGGAGGGGGAACGGGAAAAAAAAAAAAAAAAAAAAAAGAAGAGGTGGTGAAGTAATCCGGCGCGAGAGCTCCTCCGCTACAACCAGCACCTCGCGTTAAACCCCCCCAGCTCAGCATCCTCACACCCAACTCACATCACCATCACACAGATCCGGCAGGAAAATACAGGACACAAAAGGCGAAAAAAAAAACAAAAAAGAATGCAGAATTGTACTCACTGAAATATCTTTTTTTATCCAGGCTCTCCTCTCTCTCTCTCTCTCTCTCTCTCTCTCTTTCTTTCCCTTCCTCTGTAGCCGTGCGTGCGTGTGTGCAGGGCGTGTGTGGATGTCAGTAGCTCCTCTACAGAAAGTTGCAAGTGCTGCTGCTGCTGCTGCGCCCGGCTCTGCCTTCAGCACTGGCTCACTCTGCACTGGCTGAGGAGGACCAAAGCACTTTTAAACTCGCACAGGCTCCCCATGTGACCAGCCCCAGCCACCAGCCAGGAATACATTAGTGGCCCAGACTGTCCACAGTGCACCCCCTAGCCACTGCCGAGGGAAGTGTGCGCCACAGGAACACACACAAGGGCGCGGGTTCGGCCGAATGCTGGTGTTGTGGGGGGTGTTGCAGGCCTGTAACTTACGTTCTTTTTTTCTTTTATCGCACTTTTTTTCTGAGAAGCAAAGATCTGCTCGTGGTCCAAGACACTCCACACACTCCTGAGAGAGAGAGCATTTAAACACTTTTTGGACAGGTTACAGAACAAAACTCAAGAAAATAATTTATATGACACTGCTGAGCCCCGCCCCCCATTTTCATCCTCAATGATCAGAAAGTCGGGCGAGAAACGAATGTGCCTTTGCTATTGTGCAGAGCCTGTCTTTCAGCGAGGATGCTAAGCCACATCTTAAACGATTTATGCCTCTGCTGTCTCTCCCCGTGTCCTCCACTGTCTCTGCTATGCAAATGTGTCGGTGAAACAATGGCAGGCGCAAGAAAACCGAAAAAAAAAAGAAATAAACACACACATGGTGAGCATTTACAAATCAATACTGAAGCTCAGCAGCGCCTGCATTAAACATGAGCGGTCGGGAGGCGAACAGGGACCTGCCAGCCCTCCCATAGAAGTTATATTCACACTTCATTGTATCATCACGTGACAAAGTCATCTGAACTTCCCTTCCTCGTGGCAACAAATGTAGAAAACGTTTAAGTACACGCGTTTATGTGTCAGTGGGATATTTCCTTTTGTTGTTTTAGGTTGATAAGGCATCTTAAAACAAGTCCAGACGTCCCGATGCTGCCGACATTTGCTTCACTTAAGTCAAAGCGTGGTGCATAGTTGTCATTCCATTTGCATTTCTACTAAAAACAAAAGCAGGAAGATTTAAAATGCAAATCTGAGACCATTGCACTTTCTTCGAGCTGCATGTGAAATTAAAAGTACAAGTTAATTTTAAATCATATCTAAATTATCTAAATATATATTATGGATATGTAAATATATTAGTATAAAGGTAGCAGTAACACCTTTCAGATTTTCTATATCAGCAGTTACAAATCTGCTTTAGGACATGGTGATTTTCATTTTTAGGTATACATTTTTTAGTTCAACTAAAATGCAACCCCAGTATCTCCCATGATAAACAATTGTGACCCTTTTTCCAACCGCCAACCACTTGCTACTTTGGGCTGCTTACTAAAGTAAAAAGCTAATTGGAGATTTTGGGGCGGTAATTGAATACAAGGGAAGTGACAGCAGTACACTGGATAAGAAGGATGAGACCTGGGTGTTGTTAGCTGAGCAATTTAAAGGCTCAACTGGCATTACGCAGGGGAGGGGCGAGTCTCAGCCCAAAGCCTGCTTGGAAAACCTTTAAATGCAAAAGCCGAGAGCGACGTGGCCGAAGACAAGCGGGGGAAGTCTTAGACCATGACAAGTGACCACCATCACAACTTACATCTTTATGCTAGGTTAAATTTGAATAAAAAATTCTACCTATATTACCGAAGGTTTTAGATTTAACCAGGATTACACGCAAACTATATGTAAACAAGGTCTAAATCTTTGTGAATCAGGATTAGTGGATAAATACTTCTTTAATCCAGTTAACGTTAAAACGTGTTATAACAACGATGCCATAGGGGTATAATTTATTGCCATTAAACCTAGGGGGAAAGGTCAATGTTTGCTATGGTTTTGGGGGGTCTCTGGGAATTAATAAAAATGCATACGAAAGGTAATTGGGAGAGTAAAAAATTGTTGCTCTTTGTCATACTTATACGGTGCATTACAATTCAGTTTACATTAGATTAAGCATTTACATTAGAGTAAACTAAAACAGGGCATTTTGTCTATACCTTATTAATTTAACTGTTAAATTAAACTGGCTCTCTTAAACATGTGATCGGTCTGACCAGGTCTGAAACGAACCATCTCGGTAACAAACAACAGAGTTTGTGCTAACAATTAAATCCACTTTAGTAACCTGAATGCTGGGACGTCCGGGTCAGTTTGTGCATCACATTTTGGGACTGTAACAGCCCAGACAGCCACAGTGGGGAGGTTCAGAGATGGATGAGAACAAAATGCTCTGCCTGGCTTCGAGTCTATATCAGACTGAATGCAGTGTCTCTGTGTCTCTTTCCCCTTTACCGCACATGACACATCACCTGTACAGTGGCACTGTTTATGCTACTGTAAAAGCCACATGATAGGGTCTGTACCAAGATAAGCTCTCCCCGTGGCCAACTAAGAAGCCTGTGTGTCTGGTTGGAGGTGTGTGGTCAAGTGTGAATGGCTTTGGGTTTATCTGCAGTGATTCTGGTCTTAAATCATAAAGCATCAACAGGATTGCTCAAGGTGAGACAGCTTGTCTATGGGACAGAAGTTCCTTCCCACTGGGTTCCAGGCAGCAACATTTACTGGGTCATCCAAAATCCATACTTTTATGAACACTTGAGCACCGAGGTGGAATAAAAAGAGGTAGAGAGAATATCATCAGAACACTTGTCATTGTCACACCCATATCTCATGCCGAGTTCTTTGAATGTGCACTTCAAAGCATGTGTACCAGTAATAAGCGTGTCATTCTGTATTGTTCCCTAGTTTTAACATGAACATCCTGTTGAAAATGTGTATTTTTTTGATAGTACAATTCAGAATACACGAAAGGTTTCAGCTGCATTGCATCATGTCCCATTGCTCGCGCTGTGAAGGAAAAGCCACCTTCTTTAATATTTATCCTCAACTGGGCTGAATTTTGCACTCTAAGTGGTTGCATTTCTTGTTAGTCTTCACATGTTTAGCAGTGGAATTTGTGTGTCCATCTGTAAGTCCGCTATTTCTGTCGGATGTCATTCCGAGCAGCAATGGTGTGGGTGACGATGTGGGCAATTTACGCACGCAAGCTGGATGCTTGAGGTGCTGTCATTTACCTTGTTTGGTCTAATGTTGTCACTAATGGTACGGTTTTGTAAGCGCGCAACTGATGTATGTAAGATGGTGGAGAGAGCAGAACTCAACTAAGCGTTTTAGTGACTTATAATGCATGGTTTCCAAATCTGATCAGCTTGTTGAATCCCATTAAGCAGCCCATGAAGACGACCGTGTTTTTTACTTGGCAGGTACAACGCAGACACAAGCGTATATACAACATGCACTGAAAACAGGCCATTACATGCACCATGCACTAACACCAAGACTGCTCCCTAGTGGAAGTGTGACTTACACACTCTTTCAGCTTCTCTCGTTTGAGAAACTGGACACGGTGCTGCGCTTATGCGAAGCACGTGAGCACAGCAGGTGAGCTCACAAGTGTGGTTAATGAGACAGGCTTTATGTCTGGGCATGTCTGGGCCATTTATCTATGTCACCTCCTCAGAAAAAAAATTCACCCCGTTTGACCCCGTGGCCCCTCCGTTGATCAGCGAACGAATGAGAGTTCAGTTCAGATGTTTTCTCGAACCCGAGAGGAAATTGTGTGGTTACGTGGGGAGGCCGGGTGTTTTCGGTTTGCTGCTGAGTAATCTGCGAAGGAACTGCAACATGGCCCGGATGTCTCCGAGAGTAATGTGTGCTGCTCGGAGCAGAGGTTCTTGGCAAGAACACTGTGATAAATGATGCACATTCTTCTGGGGTGCCCTGCACCGGCCCTGCCGCAAAGTTCAGACCGTCCAATTATAAAGGTGACCAGCCTCACTACTGCGGGCCGTCATGACAACCTTGATAAACCCTGAACTTCAGACTAAATAAACTGTCCATGCTGTTTGGTCTGCAGCACGCGTATGTATTTTCAAGCGCTTCCACTTACTTAAGAAGGAAATACAAAATATCAAAATAATGAACGTGGCTCAGAAATCCAATACAGGTTCATTAAAATCTTGTCTCACAGCAACAGAGAGTTCGAAGACTGATCTCGGTGACTGTGCGTTGCATGCTTGTACGGGAATTTGTGAAAGGTTTGACACAACAAAGGCGCGTTTTTGTTGTTGCTTATATGACTCAATAAAAAGGAAATCGCACACGCATCAAAAGATAAAGTCCACAGGAAGCTTCTTCCCTCCATATTCCGATGCTTTGTGCTCGGCGGGCGGCGTTCTTGTTCGTCCCAAGGAGAAAGGAAAGCAAACACAGATGTAAAGCACCTACACCGCCCACCTCAGAAAGTCAATGTCAAACTAAAACAATCGCTTGTTATGGTGCACACAGTTCCACCGAGCGCGCCGCGGCTCCGTTTCTCCCCTCGGCTGTGGGGAAGAGACCCAGCAAATTGCGCTCGGAACGTTATTTTGCACCTGTGGCCTGCCTGTCGCCGGCAATCCCACCGACTGTGTTTATATTGGGTCAGACACACTCATTCCTCACCCACCTCTGCCTGTCTTCCTGCTGCCGTGTTACATCATCCGAGTCACCTGCGCTACCCGCGTCCCCATTCTGGCCAGGGGCACATGGTCCCGCCCGTTGACAGAGGCGCTGTTGCCGTGGGCTTGCAGCTGTGCAGCAATGGCTTTTGTTCGGAGATGCTCGTACACAGAACTGAAGTGGCGTGGGGGCGAAAGTGAAAGGTAGACATTTCCATCCTTCTGATTTCCCAGGTCTTCGGCTGGTGTGAGGTCAGGTGAAGCAAAGCCTTAAAGCCATCCAGACAACTCCATGACTGCCGGTGCGTGCCCACAACGGCGCTTTTATATAAGATATTCTAGCTTGCATAATAGACCTTTGTCTTCATTCTATACAAGGGCAAAAGCTCTCACGGAGCATGCCTGTATGAATTATGCAGCACACGGTCCTGGGTTTGGTGGCTGACCTTCTATATTTGTTTCATAATCTCTCACATCGCTTTGTGGAGAGTAAACACATGTCAATATTGATTCAAGATCCCTTTAGACAAAAAAAAAAAAAAAAAAAGCATCTTCGGAATCAATTGGAGATTAGGCCCTTATTAGCATAGGATACCACAACATATACATGTCAAAGAAGTTAAGGATTACCCCCCCCCCCCACACACACACACACACACACACACCACACCCCACCCCCAAGCCAACTTCCAGCCACAGCCACCCCAATGTTCACTGTTATGCAGCTGCAGTCATTGCGTTCCTCTGTCTAATCCCTTGTCAATTAAAATTCCAATTAGGATTGTTTGAAATGCACTCCCTATCTTAATGCTCGCTGGCATGGAACAAACTTAACAACACAAAGGAGACTCTGTGCTCAGCACCAGGACGTTTTGCACTTTGTCAGAGTAGAAAGGTGCAACAGAGACATCGATGGTTGGAATGCATGACATGAGAAAATGTCACAGTGTCATTCATCAAATCTCCACTAAGGCTGTGAGCACATTTGAAGGAGGTAAGTGGCCCGGGGTTCTGGAGTAGGACAAGTCGCTTGCTGTCATATCTGTTTTCACTTTTACTTTTGTTCTTTGAAAAATGTTGTCGGCCGACCATATTAAAAATTTTAATTAACTTTTGCCATTCATTATGGTTTTTTGCCTTAAATACTTTTGGCGTCTGGGACCTCCTCGCTTTTTGTGGGACGTAGGATTGTTTAAAATACAATTTTAATTAAAAGTTAGATTTTCACATTTTTTAGAACGGTTTTTCGATGCATTGTTCCAACAAAACCAAAGAATTGTGAATGCATTGTACCGGTGCCAGGCAGAGTCCAGAGCGGCAGAAGCTCTTCTGCAATTATTCTGCAGCATGCTAATCTAGTAATGTGATTGAAATAATCACCAGTTAGTTTAAAGCCGTAATTCGGGGAGCTCGTTTTGATAAATAGCGGCCTCTTCACGGCGCTTTACCTCTACACTTCCATTTCTCGGGGTCAGAGAAATGGAAGAGTGTCCGACTGCACTCTTGCCTGTTTTAAATAAGCGGACTGTTTTAGGTGAAAATACTCCATTTCTATTGCAAGCACAATGCCAGGCTTCAGACTGTTTCCCCTCGGTGAATTGGATTCTCGGAGGGTCACCCAACACGTGAAAACAATGAGACATCAAACGCGAGTGCCGATACAGCGCTCACAGAAAAGAACCCGGGGTGGGGGGGGCGCGGGGGAAGCCGCCGCCACCACAACTTCTGAGCTTCACACATACCACGGCAGGAGCCCGCTGCGAGGGAAATGTGTAAAAGAGAGCTCGTCGTCTGAAAATATTTAGGGCCTGGTCAGAGATAAAACGCAAGTGAAACCTCAGCAGATGAAGCGGCGAGGGCTCCGATCGGCTCTGCGGCGGACTTTTCCTCCGCAGATCGACGTTCCGCCCACAGGCCATGTGAATTCAATCCCGGTTTCCTCTTTTGACGTGCTTTGGACTAATGAATGTCAATATTTTGGTTCCACCGGTTCCCTTGTAAAAAGAGGAGGGGTATTTATCGAAAGAGCGCGTTCCCAGCCATGCGTGTAAGTAGTCCTGAGGAGGGGTGCTAGGTGAAGAAAGCAATGGGCACCTTTCCACAGTAGTTTCTGTCAGACTCCTGATCTCTTCCAGCTGAGGAGCCACCTCAAGTGTAGCAGGACGCGCAACAGCTACGAACGCCCAGTAAGCTGATCGGCAAGAACATTCTCTCCAAATCGGCTACCTACGGACCAAAACAAAGCATGTAAAAAGCACGTAAGCGTGTGAAATATGTTTTTAAGGGTTCAGGGTTGCAGGAAAGACGTATCTCACCGATCCACAGGCGTAGGAGAATGTTCATCGCAGGGTCAACAGCCACCCGTTCCAGTTTCACACTGCAGGCATTTCTACTGGAGAGCAGTCCAAACGAACCCATTTTAACATTGCAAGAATGTGGAAATTCTACAGAGAATTAACCTGGAACGTAGAATGTAATATCCCAAGGAAAATGAAATTTAGTTGGTTTTAGAAGCTGCACCGGAAAGAGGGTGTGCAGTCAGCGTTACAGCAATGCTGATTGCTGTTATGTAGCGAAGAGAAATTACTATAGCCATGTCAAATTTCCTAATGTCAAAAGAGCAAAATGTCCCAAAGGGGTGTTTTTGAATGCTGAAGCAATCATAAGAATGACATTTAATAAAGTTGCCATTACTATTATAAAGCAACCTGCTAATGTCCAGAATGCTGAAACTAGGTCATTTAGCTGAGGTGGAAATTGTGAACAGATCTTTTTAAATGCTGTTGTGATGGGCACTGGTGTCCTAGTGGGAAAGGAAACGGACCAGAAGGTTGACGGTTCAAAGGAGCAGTGAGTGGCACCTCATTGGGTCCTTGGTGGATCGGGATTTGAACCTTCCTTAACCTGCTAGGCCACCACGGCCCCATATCACGGTAGGTGAAAGTAGCCTAGCGGGTAACACACTCGGCTATGAACCAGAAGACCCAGGTTCAAATCCCAGGTTCAAATGTCCCTGAGCAAGACACCTAACTCTGAGTGTCTCCAGGGGGGACTGTCCCTGTAACTACTGATTGTAAGTCGCTCTGGAAAAGGGCGTCTGATAAATGCAAATGTAAATATGTCACCGTTGGAGCTGGTAAAGCAGAATGACCAATATCACCATTTCAAGCCATTGCAGGATCATAGACAGGCTAGAGAAACTCGTATTAATGTTAAATAATCTCACAAAGTGAAATTTTCATAATTGGGGACTTTTTGGAAGCCTGTCAGGAGTTTGCCAAAAGGCACCTGAAGGACTCTAAGACCATGAGAAACTAAATTCTCTGGTCTTTGGTATGAATGCCTGTTTGGATGAAACCAGGCACTGCTCATCACCAGGCCAATACCACATCTACAGTAAAGCATGAAGGTGGCAGCATCATGCTGTGGGGGTGTTTTTCACATGCAGGAACTGGGAGATTAGTCGGGATAAAAGGAGAAATGACTGCAGCAATGAAGAGACTGTTGATGAAAACCTGCTCCAGAGCACTCTTGAGCTCAGACTGTTACGATGGTTCATCTTTCAGCAAGACAACGACCCTAAGCACACAGCCAGGATGTCAAAGGAGTGGCTTCAGGACAACTCTGTGACAACTGAACATTTCTGGAGATATCTTACGATGGCTGCACAGACACGTCCAAGGAATGGTCCAAACAAACTAAAGATAGGGTTGCCAGGCTTGTGGCATCATATTCAAAAAGTAAAGTGAAGTGATGTAAAAAGTAAAGTAAGTGAAGTGATTGTCACATGCCCTCTGGGGCAGTGGTGGCCTAATGTTTAAGGAAGCGGCCCTGTAATCAGAAGGTTGTCGGTTCGAATTCTGAGCCGCCAAGGTGCCACTGAGGTGCCACTGAGCAAAGCACCGTCCCCACATACTGCTCCCCGGGCGTCTGTCATGGCTGCCCACTGTTCACTCAGGGTGACGGGTTAAATGCAGAGGACAAATTTCACTGTGTGCATCGTGTGCTGTGCTGCTGTGTATCACATGTGACAATCACTTCACTTTATGATTGCTACCCAGCAGCACAGCACACGGTGCACACAGTGAAATCTGTCCTCTGCATTTAACCCATCACCCTGAGTTAGCAGTCGGCTGCCATGGGCTGCTTCCTTAACCGCTAGGCCACCACTGCCCAAAAAAAAGTAATTGTAATTGCTGCCAAAGGTGCATCATCAAAGTATTGAGCAAAGGCGGTGAATACCTATATACACTTTTAATGTTGTGTGTAGAATTGAGGAATTAATCAATTTTGGAATAAGTCTGTAACATACCAAAATGTGCAGGCTGTAAAAGTTTAGACTACAGACACTCGGCATTGAAAAGCTGATGCTAATAATCTGGACAACATTCTCATTTCTCAATTGTGAATTTGTTATAACATTAAAACCAAAAAATGACTTACTTTGCGCTTGAAGTGATGCTCGGAACATCGTTGTTTTCAACACATGTAGCAGAATAACGTGAAGAATTCCCAGATACCTTTTCATTGGTTGTTCTGTTGCGTTTTGCCCAGATACAGTACTGCTATTCTCTGATTGGCTGTTGTGTAGACCTTCTCTTTTTATATGATTAGCTGGTATTTGACCGGCTCTAGGACCTAGAGGAGATGCCTTGTTTCACAGTCTAGGAAATACGTCACAAGAAACCTGCGCAATTTCCTTTCATTTCAGGCTTTTTTTTCCCTCTGCATTTCGTTTTTTTACTCAGTAATTTTTTCAAATGTAGCGAAAATAAAATATGTGGTAAAAATGTTCTTTTTAAAAAGTTGTTTTTGAAATTATCTGTTTCAAAAACAACTTAAAAATGACAAATTACTCACAAAAACTGCTCAATTACAGGAACGTGAGTAAATGTAATTCGCTACTTAGCACCTTTGCTGTTTAGCAATAAAGTAATGATCCTGCCAATTTAGAATGTTTCATTTTACTTTTCCAGTATAAATCAGCAGCAGACCAAAAGTCTGGACACGCCTTCTCATTCGATGTGCTTTTTTCTATTTTCATGACCATTTACGTTGGTAGATTCTCACTGAAGGCATCAAAACTATGAATGAACACATGTGGAGTTATGTACTTAACAAAAAGTGGAGACCTGACCTCCACAGTCACCGGACCTGAACCCAATCCAGATGGTTTGGGGTGATCTGGACCAACAAGTGCTAAACACCTCTGGGAACTCCTTCAAGACTGTTGGAAAACCATTTCAGAAGCTCATCAAGAGAATGGCAAGTGTGCAAAGCAGTAATCAGAGCAAAGGGTGGCTATTTTGAAGAAAGTAGAATATAAAACATGTTTTCACTTATTTCACCTTTTTTTGTTAAGTACAGAACTCCACATGTGTTCATTCATAGTTCTGATGCCTTCAGTGAGAATCTACCAACGTAAATGGTCATGAAAATAAAGAAAACATATCACCATTTTATAAGTGTTTTTATACTGTTTATACTGTTCTTTATAATGAATATGTATGTGAATAATTACCAAAATCTGCACATCAGAGGATAATGGGACTTTATATAATTTTTAACTATGATGTATAACAAAAAACAATCATTTATTTTCATTATATTTAAAAAATGTAGTATAAAGTAGCACAAAAGCCACAATGTAATCATGCTCATACAATCTGGGCGTGATTACTGACTGAAATCCTATACATTTGTGAGGATTATCTCAAAGCAAAACGGCAAATCCTCAATAATTCTCTGTCATGTTCCAGGATGAACACATGGGCCTTGACCAAGATGAGCAGATAAAGGCTAAAACAGGGATCCCAGGGTCTGAGAGGCTCACACTGGGTCAATACAATGTATGTACTTCTTTTGATGGCCATTTTCTCAAAAGAACAGGATAGACCTGCTCTCCGAGACACGGCCCTCTCCACCTCTTATTTCATGCTTGGCTTAAATGGCCCATCTTTCATACTGCACACAGAGTCCTGTCAGGCATATCGAGGACTGTAGTCAGCTACGAGTGGTCTAAATGGGCCTCGGCTGGAGAGGGCTGGTCCTGCAGCAGGTGAACAAGGGTGTCCGCTGAGCAAATTAGCACAGCGACCTGATGGATGTCTGCTCCGCACCGATACTGCACGGTGCTTTAGTGGCATTCTGCACTGCTGGAGATGCTGCTGAACACAGCCAGTGGGAGAGACAGAGTGAAAAGTTAGTGCCGTGACAAAAACTTTTGTCCTCTTTGGCTCCTACACTCCTGCTCCGCGAGTATAATTAAAGAGCAACGGGGAACATGTTGTACTGAATAAAAAAAAATTCTCATGATGCTTTTAATTATTGAAACAGATAAATATGAATCTAAGTCAGAAATAATACAGAATAGAGGATATTAATATATAACCACATGGTGACACAATAGTAAGCAACATGGCCTCACATCTCCAAGGTTGCGACTTTTATTCTGGACTCCAGCTATATGTGTTGGCTTTTGTTGCTGTGGGTCTCCTCTGGGTTCTCCCATTTCATCCTGCCGTCCAAAGCCATGTTCACTAGGTTAACCTTGAGTCTAAATCGACCACATGGCTGAATTTGTGAGTGAAGGGTGTTTCTGTTTGCCACGGTGGCCTGGTAGTCCCTCTGTTTTTTGTTTAAGTGAGATTTTTTTTTTGAAAGTGTCCTCAGTTGTTCTGTGATTCTCACCCCACATTGTTGATCTTATACAATCACAAAGTTTAAAGTCAATGTAAATTGTCACCACTGAAAAACATTAACCAGTTTATTATCAATATTAGGGAATGATGGAGGGAAAATAAAACAGAATAAAACTAAAGCCGCTAGTTAAAAAATAGGACAGCGGTGAAGCTCTGTGCAGAGCAATGTGTGCCTAAAGTGCATATCATTACCGTCAAATGCAAACACATTTTTGTGTGCATGTCAGGGATTAAGGAGTCAGGCAAGTTGCCTTTTTCAGAGACCATTTTAAATGGTTGGTTTTGTTGGAAAACATAGGCCCCTGTGTTTAAGATGCCATTTTTAACATTCACTTTTTGTTGCTAAGGGAAAGTTGACCTAAAGCAAAAACAACAACAAAGGGTAATTATGCAATGAACATTTCTCAGAATACATTTACTAGACACCAGCTTCTATATCATCTTTATGTCTGTCAAGTAATGTTAAGAAAGAGGTTTATGCCGCAAAACGTCACACCTCAACAGCTAAATCCATAAATGTTCACAAACCCCCCAATAACATACTAGCCAAAATGACCTTCTGGTTACAAAGTGGAGCACAGTTAAGGCCACCCAGATGTAGAACCACTAGATTATTCTTAACTTTGTTTAACCAAAAAAGGCCCGGCTGAAGTTCAAAATGACCTGGCAAATCCTAAAGTAAATCCTGGCAAATCATTAATCAATTTTAATATCATTAATCTCATCATGTATCACAGTGGTCATCCTCTGATGTGACACAGCACACGGTGCACACGGTGAAATTTGTCCTCTGCATTTATCCCATCACCCTTAGTGAGCAGTGGGCAGCCATGACAGGCGCCCGGGGAGCAGTGTGTGGGGACGGTGCTTTGCTCAGTGGCACCTCAGTGGTACCTTGCGGATCGGGATTCGATCCGGCAACCTTCTGATTATGGGGCCGCTTCTTTAACCGCTAGGCCACCACTGCCCCCGTCATCATGATGATGTAGGAACCTATGGATAAGACAAACAAAATTCATTTGTGGTGCGTATCCACCTATTGTGGAAAATATATTGTGTCATAGCTCAGTGCAGGGTAGGGTCACAGAGGGGTCACATACAGGCCCAAAAAAAACAGTTGGTTAATAGAACTAATGCTGGGACAAAGTATAACTATGACTGTAAAATAGTGATTACTTGATAAAAATGATGACAGACTATGTTTTTTTTATGTTTTTTTTTTATCCTTGTAGAACTGATAAAGGATTATGAGCTTATCTTATTATTTTCCATAGGTTTATGAAAATTATTTTGTGCGACAAACGCGTGCAAAGGTCAAAGTTCAACAAATCTTTTCTTTGACCATGTTGTGCACAGAATCTCTATATACAAATAATTTGGGGGCAGTGTTGGCCTAGCAGTTAAGCGGCCCTGTAATCAGAAGGTTGCTGGTTAGAATACCGATCTGCCAAGGTTCCACTGAGGCGGCTTTCTCGGCTGCCCACTGTTCACTCAGGGTGAAGGGTTAAATGCAGAGGACAAATTTCACTGTGTGCACCGTGTGCTGTGCTGCTGTGTATCACAAGTGACAATCATTTTACTTTATTATATATTTTTTTGTAGTGTAGACATCTCTTTACTCTATAATGGCAGAGGCCCATATGCAGTCAAGTTCACTGCAAATTTATTGCAATTAAAAGGACAATCCAGCAGTGAAGATATTATCCACACTTTCATGGAATTTGTTCTAAGTTGTCCCCCTGTAAGCTCATTTTCATCACAACCGATGGTGCTCCAGCAATGGTTGGTTGCAATAATGCTGAAAGCATCTTCAGCACTATTGCATCATCAAAAACATATGTATGTTATCATGTGAAATTTGTTGACATTGGGTTGAATGTAATCCATTTAATGTGATATAATATATAGCAGCTGAAAGAATATCTACATTTCTCGAAATTGCAGATATTGTCTTTGTCAAACTAGAAGATACTTAAAATGTTAAAATGTCATGTTTGCTAAAAAAAAGGAAGAGTTGCCAGTAAGAACAGCAATGAGCACACCATTAATATGAAGGAATTGATTTTGTTTGGATTGGTAATAATGCATATGCAAACTTTACATGTTGCTAGGCAACCATAGTCCCATTTTAGTGAACAACTGACTTGGCAGAACAATAGTTTATATTGATTTTTATTTTCAATAAATTTAATTATTTGCTGAATATCTGTGTAATTCTTCATATTGCTGTCACAGTCCTTTTACAAACACATGATTCACTCAGGGCGATGTCACACTGTGGAACAGTGGGTTCCACAAAACTCCCTTAACTGTGATAACTGTGAAAATCATCCAGGCTCTGGTGCTTTATTGGTTTAATCAAAACCCTCAGAACTTTTGATGAATGAATATGTAAAATATTGCTATGTTGTGAACAAGGCTAAGCAGAAATTGTTTACAGAAACAGATTGTTAACCCATTAGAACAATCAGTTCTATATATTTATTAGTGTTAACAATGCTAAATAGATTTATTGGCTGAATAATACATAGGAACTGTCTGCTGGGATAATTTCTGGAGTGTAAAATGAGTAAAGTAATATGTTAATGGGATCCTATAACAACTATCTGTTGAAATCACACATAGTTTCAGTAAGTTTAAAAATCTAATCAATCATAAAATGTCAACATAGAGATTTAAGAACTAATGTTCTCTGAAAATAAGAACCCCTCTTTCAAGAATAACATTAACAGATTGTTTCTCAAGACCACTGCCATTTATATTCTTATAGTAGGTAAAATGAATGCATATAGATGAGGTGTCTGAGACGGATTAAAAAAAATAGAAACCAACCAAACCTGAACCAACATGCTCAGGACAGTATTTTATAGCAAAACATTATAATAATTTATAATGTTAATTGCTGATAAAGCATGGAGATTCAGATTTTGTGTCCATAGAATGAATTAACTGGATTTTGAATATCCTGCCACTAAACCACTTATAAGTCAATGTATTTTCTTCAAGAAAATTTAAATACATCTATTCATTCATGAAGATTTTGTTCGTACCAACCAGAAATTCATCTTCATGTATTGACCTTTATGCAAAAATGTAAACCAGATTGAAGCTGGATATTGCACTGTAATCATCTCCAGACCACATATATTTTGCCTTTGGCCAAAACATTAGATCTCAGCTGGGAAAAATCCCAGAATGTCTTTCAAGCATTCATTTCTCATTACTCACCTCTCTGATGAAAGAGCAAAGTTGGTAATTAGCACTCTTTAATGCTGAACCCAGACTGACTTGCTGTAAAATTGTTGGGTAATCTGAAAAGAAATTACCTCAACTGCCCTTAAAACCGCACAGACTTTTTTCAGACTTTTCAAAAATATTCTGCCTATAAATGTTTTACATAAATAAATTTGGGACCTACAAAAGTATTGAAAAAGCTAATATTAAGGTTGGAGTGTGACTTGATCCTGGAAAAGGAGCTTTTTAAACACATACACACAATAATGCATTATGTATGTATGAAGACCCCAACACACCTCTGCTATTACATAGCACTGGAGGACAATTTAGTTTTCCATAGATACATTTAGTTAATTACTTCATCCCAGTGTACGAAGAATAGGTCAGAAAGTCTCGTTTTTCTCTTCTTAGCTGGGGGGGGGGGATTGGGGAACACTCACTTCTTTGATTACCACACTAAAGAATCCTGTTTACTTGCTTGTGTAATATAAGCATTTGAAGGTTCCTCACAGAGAGTCGCTCGTCTGATTTAATGAAGAGAGGCATCGATTATCATCCCTGCCAGCACTTAGAACAAGGAGGGGTTTGGTGTGGTGTCTAAAGAGCTTGATTAGCAGAGTACACAAGGAGCTACTGGGATTGCAGTGTATCTCCTAGATTTAGAATACAAATCAGTGGGGAGAAAATAGCGTTTAAAAGTAGGGCAATGGCAACATGACACAACGCAAGCAAAAATATATGATGATGTGGCCTGTTTATATCATATATAATCAGTATTCTATGCTTCATTCTAAAACACTGTCTGTCCTGTCACCTTGGCCTTGCTCACTGTTCTCAAGCAAAAAAATAAATAAATAATTTTTATTATAATTATGATTATTATTACAACATCTCCATTGAATAAAAAAAGTTCATGGCGTTAACCTTTTCCTATAGCTCTCTCAGCACGTTTTTAAATCAGCAGTCATCTTACGTCCGTGCCTTCAAGTTCCCCACATGATTTGTCAGACTTGCAGTGTGAACTGCTGTTCTTTGTGGACGGGGCTCTGGGCCAGCCAAGAACCTGAATAAACATGCTTTGACATGTAAATTCCAGCTCCCATGTCAACAGGTCATACCTGTTGGCTCCGTGTCACTGAATTATGCACTGGACTTGTGATCAGCTTTCACAGCTGTTGAAACGTTAATTGAAGAAAAATCTCTCCGTTAGAAAGCCAAATTGATCTCCAGGTATGTCTACGTTAAAGAAAGGTTTCCACAAGCACGTCCATCATTCATAATGTAGCGGTTCAATACTGAAGAAATTTAAGCTCTTGCTGTTATGTGGTCACATTTGTTCTGCGGAAGACCCTTTGTAGTATTAAAATGAACCCCTGCCACCACTGTGAAATGAAAGAATCCACAAATTAAAGGATCCAGTGACATGTGGTGAAAGCACATTGAGCAAGTCATGAAGATCTTCTCCTTCAAACTAAGAATAATTCTCCTCAGGCTATTTTGTCAGCTGTTCATACACCTGCCTAGTTTTTTTTTTTTTTTTGTTAATGTCAGATATACAACCTACAAGCACAAGACCATAAAACTGTCAAGGTAAATTAAAATATTTGATTTCACTTCACTTCACAAAATGCTCATTGATAGTAATTGGTTGTTATATTATTACTGCCTCTGATATTTTTATTAACCCAAAATAATTGTATTTATTTATCAAGGATGGAAGCTTGCACAAATGTTTGCTTCCAATATATTTGTCATGACCCGAACTGTCGCTGGCATTCCTTGCCAGGTTTTCCTCGTGTTCCATGTCCTGTGTACCCTGATTTGCCATGATTGTGCTGACCTGTATGTATAAATTTTCCTCAATGTGTCTAGTCCGTGTGCAATAATAGACAAACCCTTGTTCCATTTTTCTGTCATTAAACCCTTGTCGTTTCCATGCAGTCATGCGCATACGTCCTTCCACGTAACATGTTCCTGTGACACTATTGAATGAGATTGAATGCAGTAATATTTGCTAAACCAACATTTCTCTGATTCATTCCGTGATTGTAATGTGAATTAATAGCACTATATGGATAAGATAAGATAAGATGATCCATTATTAGTCCCACAAGTGGGAAATAGACTGCAACCTGAAACCACTTGGCCATCGTACCTTTTTTGTTTTTTGCAATGTGTCTGTCACAGCACAAAAGGAGCAGAAACCAGCACATGAGGGACAGAAGGGGGTTTAATAAAAAAAAAAACTTTGCGATGGCCAGGAACACAGAAATGGGACATAAATGAAAAACCAAAAAAAGCGTAACAGTGTCTATGCAACAACAAGGTCCAGCGCGGAGTCCTAATCTCCCGGTCCTGTTCTACGGAGCCTGGGGTGATCAGGACTCACAAACTTGTCAACTGACATCACCTGGCTAGTACAGGTAAGCTGAGGCATGACAGTCCTCATATGCATGCTTCGGTCATCAGTCCTTTCCTGAGCTGACCATATTGTTTGGCATCGCTCTTGCACCCAAAATTATTGTGAAAGTGAAAGCCATGACAAACCTGAAGACAAGAGCTATATTATTGTACGTACAGGGAAAATGTGTACAGCTGCGATGTAACGTTGGAGCAGTTTTAGCAAAGTGGTTAAAGGAAGTGCACCTGTTACCAGAAGGTCACAGGTTTGAATCCACCAACTTCCGTCCTCACTATGTGACTTGACTTCAAAGGGTGAAGAGGCTTTCTCGACTATATCTGCCACTGTAAGCCAATTTAGCCAATTGTAGAGGCTGTTTACTTTGCCAATAAAAATATTAGTGGTGGGGCTTAATGGAAATTTAAATGTCTTTGAATGAAGGTTATGCTAATTAATCATCATCTTTCTCATCACGGGACACATCAGCCCATTATCTTTTTTTAATTATTTATTTAATTTTTTTATTTGCAGATCACTGATCAGGAAGCATAAAAATATAAATAAATAATATAAAAATGTCTAGGTAAGTGGTACACAAATTAATACATCTAGGTAATGCCAGACTTGGTTGGTCAGCACTTTTCATTTGTCATGTCTATTACCACAAATATGCACATTTGCACTGTATTAATATTTTTGCTGAGAATGGACATGGAAATGTTAGAAGTGAGACTAATACCATGAGCCTAAATCCTTCCTGGCTATCTGTCTACATTAAATCTTGTTTTTTTTTTTTTTTTTTGGCCAGTTAAAAATGTTCAAAATATTCCAAAAAGGGCCACACATAACTAACACAGTGTCCTAGCGAAGTGGTCTCACACATCCAAGATTGTACATTCGAATCCCGGCATGGACCTTGTGTGTGTGTGTGTTTGCATGTTTTCTTGTTTGCATGAGTTTCCTTGGTGTTCTCTGGGTGTTCCAAAGGGATGTAGAATAGGTGACTTGATGACACTGTATTCTCTTTAGTTGTGAGTTTGTGCAAATTGCGGTTGTCTGGTGCCCCGTTCTGGGTGCACAAGACTGAGCGGCTGTGGAAAGATTGTGGAAATAATGAACAGGCATTTTTCCCTTCAAAATCACCATCCTAAACAGCTCAACTGTCACACTGCTACAGCACTGCAACTTGTGCACACTTGTATTATTTCTGAAATCTTTGTATTTTGACTATATATTGTTGTGCTTTGGAATTAAATTCTGTGTATGCTTTTACTCACATAATTAGCCAATTAATGCCATTTTCATTCTGAAAAAAAAACATGCATGAATCTTTGTCTTGCGGGAAATTATGATTATTTTCAAGGGTATTGAATACCTTTACAGGCCACTATATCTATTTGAATCTCTGTTTTAGCCAGTTACTTAAGTGACTAAAACAATAACAATATGTGTGAAGCCCGGTCTTATATGCACAGAGGTACCAATAAAGGACGTTTCAGAAGCTTAGCTGACTTTGGCCATTAGAGCCTTGCTGATTACTTCATTAATACCCAGAATTAAGTGAGAGACCAGAAATGCCCTGTTCTCTAATGATCTGAGCAGTTTAACAGAACTGTTTTCTCATTGCAATTGTTTAAACCATACTAATTGGATATCATTTGCAGGAAAGTTGAAAAATAGGCGATAATCATGGTATACAATAGTGGTAAGGAAAAAAGGAAAGTTATTCAAATGATTAAGACTGGTGTGTCTCAAGACAGCTATAAGCAGAAGGTGGTTGCTGTCAGATCACTGGCCCTGCGTTTTATGGGCCGTCACTAACCCCTGCTCACTCCCCGTACAAACGCAGGCTCTCACCTGTGTGTCATTTCCATGTTTGTCATATGTGTAGCCAGCCACTGTATAGTACAATGAGTGTGTATGTGTTTCTTGGCAGTAAGCTGTACATCATCACTTATGTATGTGTGTAAATGCAAAGTAGACATTGACTGTAATAAGCAGAGACAAACTCTTCTTTCATTTCACCACATAAAATGCTCAAGATTCATGTAAAAAAATCTCTAACCAGACACACTATTTAATTCTTTTTAATTCTAGTAATCTGTCTCATATGACAGATGATGGCCTAGCTGGTACAGAAACAGACCTGAAATCAGAAGGTTGCTGGTTCGAATCCTGAACCGGCAAGGTGCCACTGGGGTGCCATTGAGTAAAGTACTGTCCCCACAGACCGCTCCCTTCCTTTCACGGCTGCCTACTGCTCACCAAGGGTGATGGTTAAAAGCAGAGGACACATTCCTGATGACAACAAGACCTGATGACATAATGCTGCTGTCATTAAATAAAAGCCGGTGGTGGCATCTGCAGCTGTGCTGTCCATGGTGCTGAATTATTTAATGTGAAAACCTTTACAAAGACTGCAATTAAAACCTTGATTACAATCAGGCTCTTAATAATCATGGATTAAATACGTGTTATAATTGAACTGAGTTGAGTAAAAGTCTGAAGGCATGCTGTGCAGGCAAGCTGTACATTTAGAAGAAACTGTCGGGTTTAAAAAAGCATCACTGTGTTTGCTGAAAATGTATCACACCCCTGTCTTGAACGCCTAGAAGTGTTTTAACCCCTGGAGCAGTAACTGAATGTGGCACAACCAATTTAGAATTAATCAACATGAGGAAGTCGAGGGTTCACTTCGGAAGAGCAAACACTAATACAGTGGTAGATCATTTACTGGTGCAGTAAAGCAGCATATTTGCAAGGTAAATAAAATGTGCCGTTCAGATTAATACCCTTTCGGCTTGTCAGATACATTTTGCAGGTCAGCTGAGTAGTTAATGATATGCGATTAAAATAAAACAAATGGAGTGATCTAAAAATCAGAGGTGTAAAAGATGGGGCAGACTGGTTACTTTTCATATAACATAAATGAGGAGGCATGAAGTTTTTTGCACTTTCCACTGAAATATTATGGCAGTCAATCAAAATATCTGCCCAAGTCGACACTTTATAATATATTCTCAACATTTACCAAAATTATTTTTATCATTTTCATTAATATAATAGTAATAGTAATAGTGTATTAAGTTATTAGTATTTATGGTTGTAACATCATGTGACAGGCTGCTGCACAAACATTGCTTATTTCATTAAGGAAGTTTCTCAATAATGTTATGTTGTAATAAGAGCAGGAGTTGAGGGGCTCTCTCTCAGGGCAATGCAATGCCATGATATTTTACCAGTGTATTTACTAAATTCACTTCATTGTAAAATATTCAAACACTACCTCAATATAACTCACATTATCACTTTTTTGTCATATTTAGCTATGTTACTGCTGCATGCTTGCTAATAATCTGGATAACTTGCAATCGGTTATTATGATTATCGTATACTTACATTCTGTTCTGAATATTAATGTATTCGCCCTGTTGAGACTATTAAAGTACCATTAAGGGAGTTAAATCAATCTAAAAAAAAAAAAAAGATATTTGTTAATCTTAACTGCACATATATTCAGGATTCATATGAATTATTATGAAATTTTTGGTATTTCTTAGAATGCAAAATTAAATATATACTGATGGACAAGAGAAATACTCAGTAAAACATGTTTGTTGCCAAACATAATTTTTACTTAATGGAACAGAGGACTGAATTCAAATAGTTCAAATGATTCCATTCTGTGGTATAATTGCCTCAGAAGAGGCTTCTGTTATTAGGCTGTCTTCACAATTCAGTGGTAACGAGGGATCTGTTCCTCTGCAAATTCTTACTGCGACTTACCATAACCTCAACTTGACACTGGTATTCAAATAAGTGTAATTAAACTCAACATTTTAACCTTTGCTATATCTAATTAAAATCAACAGCAAAATATAGATTCAGGAAAAAAGCCAAGTTGCTATGCTGCACCTTTTAAACTTTTCAGAAAGGATGTGGGTAATTGGCAAATTGCACGAATGGCGTAGCTACTTTTGTGCTGTGGGTGGCTGGACATATTCTTTCACCTCTTCTCTCCCTCTGACAGTTAAATTGTGCTTAATGAGCTCTTAAGAGAAACTAGCCTTTTCAAAAAAGACTCCTGTTGCTTTTAATTTAACATCAGATGATTAATAGCTCTGATATAATAGCTCCTGCTGATTTCCTCAAATTTTGAAATTATTAGCTCTTTCTGTTATGACAATAAAACCTTGATTGTACGTAGAGATCTTAATTTATTACATACACACATTCTTTAAGTTTCCTTAAGTGAAGTGATTGTCATTGTAAAACACAGCACAGCACACAGTGCACACTATGTAATGTGTCTTCTGCATTTATCCAGCACCATGACAGGCGCCCGGGGAGCAGTGTGTGGGAACGGTGCTTTGCACCTCAGTGGCACCTTCCGATTACGGGTCCATTTCCTTACCCACTAGGCCTATGTTAATACCAGTCACATCTCAGTGAGACAAGAATGGGGCATATTAATATAGTTGAAAGTCTTAAACATATGGTTGATTTAACACCCTTTGGCAGTCTGCAAATGGACGATGATGGGAAGGACATTGTGGTTGAAAAATGTTGAGAAGAGATTGAAAGTGTTGACACAATGTTCTCTCTCCTGCAGTGCAGGAAGGAGTAGACTTGTGGCAGGGGCTTGTGAAGACAGCAAGTAGATAACAGTGAGAAATGGCTGAAGGAGGAACCACAGGGGTAACATAAAAGATCAGGGGTCTCATTTATAACCATTGCGTATGCACAAAACGGCCCAAAAGATGCATACGCCTCTGGGGTCTCATTTATAACCGTTGCATACGCACAAAACGGGACCTTAAAGATGCGTATGCCTCTACCTACGCATATGTTGCAATCCATAGAAAAAAACATAAGCGTATATTTACGCATACTCTGACTTTTGGGAAAAAATTGAACGTGGGTGAAGAGGGTGAGCAAAAACATCAGTGGCAGTTTATAATAATTCCTTGTGCTAGTGAGTAATACACAATATATTTAATTGAATTTTCAGTCATGTATTTATAATAGTAAATATATATATGTAAAACATATAATTAAAAATAATTGCCTGAATCTACACTTTTATTCTATGCACCACAGCTGTTGAAATGTAAGTAGTTTATTTACATAAATAGAAAACATGTGCATTCTATAAATGTGCAAGTTATTTTTATATGTTTAGTCATGCTCGGGTCGGGCCGAGCTCATGCGTTAAATGATCGGTAAGCAAACATAGAACCTACGATCTATAGTGATTGACTGCATGTTCATTTATTTCGGTGATTGGTGTTTTGCATGCATTAATTCCTCAAGTCAGGCCAAATCGCGTCTTGGTAGTGCATTGTACGGTGTATATGATGTACGATCACTGATCCACCCTCCCTTTTTGAAATTTGTCGGTCATTGTGAGGTTGATCCTGTACTGTACAGGACAGGAACTGTACTGTTCAAGTACCAAAATATGGAGTCTCGGCCCGTTCAGCTTTTTTATGCGGAATGGCCAGGGGAAAGATGGACAGCGTGACAGATCTTCTCGACCCCACGGTAGCTTTCGTAGGTCGCTGAGAGTCTGTCACGCTTGGGGAAACGATAAAAACATGGTATGGATCTTGGCAGGGAACTGCCGATTACCGGCGGCGGGGGAAGTCCATACACAGAATCATCCTCCCAGCGAACCACGGCTCCTTGGATCTCAGTGGGGTGGTGTTGGCTGCATCCAAATTTGGTCGGGTCATTCTGTCACGATGGCTGGATATGGCAAGGAATACGAGACAAGGGTTTAAAACATATTAGACAAGACAAGGGGACCATCGACAAACAATGACCTGACGGCGAACAGACACAAACAGGATAGATTTATACAGTTATACACAGGTGATAACAATCAGGAAACATAATAACACAGGACCAACATGAAACTATCTGTTGTGGCTTTCACCAGCGTGGCCAACCTCTCCTGAGACACATCTGATTAGATTCATCTCTTGTGTACGGCCATTGTGGCCTGGTATTTATCTGTGAACATCTGAGTCATGTGAACATTATTCTGCAGAATACAGCATTATGCATTGTTATAATCAACACATTCGTGTGATACTTAACTCGTTTTGAAAACCCTTCAAAATATAGCTGTAATCTAGCTGCAATAATGTCAAGTTGTACTTTTCCAGGGATCAGGGTTAAATTGAATTAATTTATAAATCCTGTGTTGACTGGGGAGTGCCAAATGTACTTCAATATGAACATATGTGACAGAAAGGCATTTATAAATGAATTGTGAGAAAAGTTTGCAGACGGCATGATTGCATTTCTAGACAGAAAATAATTAGACGTATTAACAGCATGATTTCGAGCCACGACTGCCTTTGTTCCTGAAACCTGCAGATTTAGTGAACATCTCCATCTGTTTCTACCAGTTCAGCTGAACACATACCGTCAGGCAAGCACATGCGCACACTCAACTATTCCTCCCATAATAGTTTTTTATTTTAGAACAAAATCACAGAAAGACGTCCAGGACAAAGCAAAGGTCAAGGTTTTGCCATTATTTTCTAGGAAATTGGAACATGAGCAATAATAACAATAGCCTTACTTTTTACAAACCCTAAATATAATGAGCTGTTAAGAAATCTGTTAAGAAATGTTTTCTTAGTTATAATAAAATGTCAAATGCAACCAGGCTGGGCAGAGTTCTGCTCCACAGAGAATACCTGTGCAAGTATCTGCATTATGCCAATAATGCTGTATGTTGTATAAGCCGTTCATTTCGAGCACACACTACCTCCTGTCATGAACACAAACCCTTCATTACTTGCACATCAGACGCACAAATCATTTCAAACCATAATAGGGGCCAAGAGCCTGCACAGCTTGACAGACTTAGAGGCAAGACATTTCTGCTCTCAAGACCCAAACCAAAAGTAGAGAGAAGGTTGCCGCGATTATGCCAAAGATTACCACAGTCATCATGGGGTTGCACATGTTAGTAAATAAGTCACCTCCCTCCATAACTCTTTACTTCTTTCTCTCCATGAGAATTGTCAGAGAGCATGTGGCGAGTGTTCTCTAGGTCAGATCAGTATGTTATTCTGGTTGTTCAGAGAAACTACATTTGAAACATCAGAAGACTGCTGAGGACTTGCTGGTGTGTTTTTTTCCGACACACAGAAGACACCCAATGCTGTCTTCATTGTCTTCTCTGAAACCAAGTAAATAATCCTTCATGCTAATTCTAGATCCTTTAAACCCATTCCCATCATTTACATTTACAGCATTTATCAGACGCCCTTATCCAGAGCGACTTACAATCAGTAGTGTATAAAATAGATGTATTCATAGTTGGGGTCCTAGTGAACCGGAATTGATCTCTTCATCGATGGTAACTTGAAAGCACGTTGTAAGGGACACAATGGTAGTAAGTGGGATTCGAACCCAAGTCTTCTGGTTCATAGGCGAGTGTGTTACCCACTAGGCTATTACCACCCCATCAATACATCACATGCATATAGGGCAAGGTCCGGGGCAGTGGTGGCCTAGCAGTAAAGGAAGCGTCCCCGTTAAGGAAGCGGCCACTGAGTAAAGCGACGTCCCCACACACTGCTCCCCGAGCACTGTCATGGCTAACCACTGCTCACTAAGGGCGATGGGTTAAATGCAGAGGACACATTTCACTGTGTGTGCTGTGCTGCTGTGTATCACAATGACAATCACTTCACTTTTTTTTCTCACTTTTTAAGGTCCCCTTGGTTCCATACAGGCAAACACTTAATTCAGATTAATGTGGCATGTTTCCTTATAGTCTAGCAAAGGGTCAGTTGTATAAATTTGTATACTCCATTTGTCAGAGCCACGCAGAATCTATAATTATCCTAGGCAGAAACTCCTCTGTTTTGACTACACACTTTAACTTAATTTCTATGTGTCCCCTGTTTCCACGTGTTCATCATTCCAACAGATGCATCTTCCTGGTAATGTGATCCCTCTACTGCATATGCCGAACAGTGTTTACTATCCAACACTTCATACCGAACTTTACTCCGTTATAAGCACACAATCTGGTTACTCCTAGTTGTAGACATATTAGCAAATAAGAAATCTGTCATGGCCAACGCGCCTCCAGCCCGCTAGAGGGCGCCTCACCAGCCTGGGAGACGACGACCCGGAAGAGGAAATGGAAGCGGGTAGTGGCAAGTATAAAAGTGAGGTAACCCCAAGGAGACACGCCCGCTCTTTGTATGAGTTTACTCGCCAGAGACGCTAGCTCTCTCACCCACGACCTAAGATAATTGTGATTTGTGCTCCCCTACCGTCCTGCCGCCCAAGACCTACTCCCGTCCAGTCCAAGATCCCGGACCATCCTGAAACCCGTCTTCCGGTTCTCCTCTGCCCCGGTACTTCCCAAAGATCCCGAACTGACTCCCCGCTGCGTTGCAGCGCGTCCATTGCTTCCTCATTCCTCGCCGGCCAGGCGCCTCCGGTCCTCCTGCCCCGCTCGCCCAGTGTCCTCTACCGGTACGACAGCTTATCCCCACGCCCAAAGTATGTCTGCAAGTACGTCATCGAATTCCCCCTGTGACAAAATCATTTGTATACCAGAATACAGTTGGTAAATGTGTCAAGAGGGCTCAAAGCATAAAATTAATAGTTATGGACCACAATTACTGAAAGCAGAGGACTACATTAATAATGTATGTCATGACGTAAAGATATTTATGCTTAAAAAGCAAGAAGCCCATTTCCATGCCTTTGCTTTTATATGCAAGACTAGATCAGCGAAGCACATAAAGTGCTGTGCCATGACAATTAAACATCTGCACATTAAACGGCCACATTTTTAACATTGTTTTCCTTACTGCAGGCCCTAATGAGACCGAGCTTGGATGGATAGGGGTCTTTATTCAGAACCTCGGCTCTTGGTAATGTCAATGCATAATAACTTATTAATGATGGCAACTTGGACTCTTCTTTGAAAAATTCCTGTTCCTGGCAGCTCTTGTGGCTGCACTGCCGTCCATATGCCCACAAACAATCTCAACCCAATTAAACTAATTAGATTCAGATGAAGCAGCCTCGCCTGCCACGGCGGATTAAAAAAAAAAAAAAAACTTTCCTGGGGGCCACTTCTCACTTTACTGTGTCCATCGATCCCTCCCATAACCACTGACCATCCAAATTTCTCGCATTCTGCCGGATGAAAGGGCGGGCATGCTGAAGCTGGACAGAAAGAGTGAAGGAGAGATGACAGGCAGGATAATCACATTGCATAATGCCTTTTGGTCGAGGCTACTTAGCCAGATTGTTTTCGCTCTGCTCAGTTGTGGCGTGGAGTCAGGCTGAATAAAAGTGCAATGTGAAGTATGAAGTGTGTTGAGGGAACAAATTAAATTAGCTCTCAGGTACAGCCTTCCATATAAATTAAAACTGTCTCATTCGGTGCAGTTAAACTACTGCAAACAGATTATTAGTCAAACATGGCTGGAATAACAATAATACAGTGGCGAGCCTTGATGGAATTATGCAAACTTGTATGCTCATTTTATTTTGAATGTAATTTCCAATCTCTTGATTAATCAAGTGTGAACTTACAGGCTCTGTAATAGTTGGGAAATGACGCACTCGACAGCTCTCGACCTTGTGAAACTCACTCGACAGCACTAAACATTACAAAAAAAAAAGACATGTCCAAACTGTATCCACAGTCAAACACCTACCCAAACACATTATTTTCCACGGGGACTGGAGTAAGAGTCAGGAGCAATCCATAGACATATGCCCATTGCAAAGGACACAACATAAATAAAGGGATTTTAAGGCATGCTTATATATAAATTTATTCAGACTCTTCAGGGAGACCGCAAACCTTAATCCAATCCTAAACCAAACTTTAACTATATGCCAAAACTCTCAGTAAAACATGAAATAGTCAGCTTTCAGTTGATTATTAGGAACAGGATATGAACTCATTGTATGCAATATGTCGACATGTGAAAGTTGGACCATCAGAATAAAGCTTTTTCTGCATTTTTCATACAAAGTCAAAACAGGCCCTCGAGTTCAACACATCATTATGCATTGCATTTACAGTGTGAACTGATTGATGCAGTTTGTTGAGTTAGTGCTGTGCAAAATCACAAGCAGCCAAACCTGCTTTTCTGAAACTGATTCTCCTATTGCGTTGGGTTTTATTATGCTGCATCAAAGCAAACATGGCAACACCACTCAAATTACACCACGAACGCTGGCACACAGATAACACACAGACAGTCCTACAAAGAGCAGTAAATTCTATCCATAGCATCCACATGGATAATGCCCCTTTCATATCTCAGGCACAGTGGAGTAATAATGGCTTTCATACCATATTTGTGCTTATATCTCATTGTACTCTCAGCGATAAGCAGGTGCCACAGAAGAATTTTCACAAAAGTAAGGCGAAGGCGTCCTCGCTGCAGCTTCATACGAAGTGCCTTGGAGACAAAGAAAGGGAGCAGCAACTGCAACAGTATTTCCATTGTTATGAGAGTGTCTCGACCATGCACCATTAAAGAGAAACGGCTGACTGTCCCTTTGATCTTGCCCACACTTAACTATTCCTCAGATGTTGTGAAAAGCAGCTAAATGTGGAAGAACCGATAGATCTGCTCCTCACGCTCCCTTTCCTTTTCATCAGTGTCACTCCGGTGAGGGAGCTTGAGGAGCAGATCAGTCCCCAGGGTAGTGACGAATTAAAAATTTAAGGTTATTGTCCCAGTTTTGGCACAACCTGCTCCAGTGGAAGCCTTTTCTTCTTTTAACAAGGATGTGACAAGGAATGTGGCGCTCCCCTTGTTGTGGCAACTTGACTGTGCATTTGGCTTCCTGGCACCGGAAGAAGCCATCAGTCATGCAGCACGCTGCCCTGGCTGCTGTTTGTCAAGGCCCATTACAATCACTCAAGTTGGATCTGTACATACCCTGATGAACAGGCATCATTACCATGGTTAAAAGCCCAACGCTGAACTGCTGCCACTGCACAATCACCGGCGGTATTGTCTGCCATTTTTATTTATTTCCCCTCTAAATGGACACAAACCAAAATGGCCCATAAAGCACAAGTCATTCTGATATACTCAGTAGTCAGTAAACGCATGATGTTAAGCTGAAGAAATTCATAAATGTTCATTATTCCAATCATGCTTTTCAAACATTTGTTATCTTTAAAAGACAGATACATATTTATATATATATGGTGGAGCAATCATATAATGCTGATATACAGAGCCTTTCTTTCTTTGTTTCTTTCTAATGTACTGTACTCTGGTAATGCATTTAAGAAAAAGTTTCAGACAAGACAAGAAAGACAAGTCACTGCAACTGATTCCAGGAGACAGGAAAGCTGATGCTGAGATTCATGAGATGCTTCCAATTTATTTTCATTACACTGAAGCTTTCTCTGTCAGGATGAATGTGCAACAGTCCATGTGACGGATGAGAGCAAATGTTTGCCACTGCGTGTAAAATTAATTTCCTGGCCAAACATCCAGCCAAGAATTTCTGTGGATTTGGTGAATTATCATACCACCAATAGCAGCCTGTGTCTATAATTTGAATGTAAAAATAAAGACATAATTGCAAGCTGGAGGCCTGGAATTAAAGGACTGCTGTCCACTCATTTGTTTAAAGGAAGTCTGTATGAGAATTAATAGCACTATGCTTTTATATATATATCATTTTTGGTGTAAAGATCATAAAATGCTTTCAGCTGTGTGACCCGTAGACTTTGGTTTGAACTTAACATGTATAAATAAGGTCTGAATTTAGTCTTACAGTGACTACAACAGCATGTTTAAAATATTCAGTTCTGTTCCATTTTGGGTAAAAGTGTCAACTGTCACACATTTAGAAAATAAACTTGGAAAGCAACAAAGCTCCTGCAGTGCTTCATCTCAGACAGGCAAACTTTCATCAATGCCAAAGAAAACCTCAACAGACAACTAACTTTTATCTATAGCGTCTGTATACAATTATTGTACATCTATATACTCAAAAACACACACATGTACTCCCACTCAAAACACACTTTTTTATTTTGATTTAAATGGGCTTGAATGACACGTTGAATCGAATACAGACACTCTAAGGAAAAAAGCTGTCAAAAAGGCTGTAATTCTATGAAATCTTTGTTTCATTGCATCATAGAATGAATAACAAGTTCCATGTTCACAATTCCTTTATTCAGGGTCTGTGAGAGTGGTGTTAGCAATAATGCAGAAGAAAAGTGAAATGCACACAGACTGGCTGGAAACCAGACGCCTGTTACATCCTTCAGACATAGTCTCAATATCAAAGCTCCTGGGCCATTTTTATCACATAGAAATATAAATCATTTTTCTGTTTAGTTTGGTTCTAGTTAAGTTCATCTATATAAAAAGTATAATTTGTATTTTTTTAAAGGCAGCCATTAAATCGCTTCTTTTTGATCTCAGTAACAGTCTAATCTGTATCATCAGCTATGTAATTACGTTTGTGGATAATTCATTTTCAAGGTGACAATTCTCCATTATGGATAATTAAAAAGGAAGTGCATGGTGCTGTGCCGAGTGAGAATTGCTAATTAGATGTACATTGGTAGCATTTAATATGTCAGAACTATGCATTTCTGAAGGTTTGTTTTTCTGATCTTCAGCACAAGCAAGACAAGGTTGCAAATTAGCAAGGGCATGGCTTCAAACACTCCAAGTTTATTACCAAACTTTTTTTTTTTTGATCCAGCAAAATCGACTTAAGTGAAGCAAAGCAAAAAAGCTGCTGCATTAACAAGGTCAAGGAATAGATGTTTGAATACAGTAATTCTGGCTGTGGATTCCCTGTTTGTTTGCAAAGACTGACATCACACAGAAAAGTGTCACCGTATGGTCGTAATGAAGATACGTGGCTATCAAGATAATTACTGTTTAATTCAATATTAAGCGCCTTGCTGGATGTTGCACTGTTTAGTGCAGCCCTGTTCTCATTTCACGATGGATGAAGCGGAATTCAACACAGCCCTGAGCTTCATGGGAGGTCCCATGCAGAGACGTCTAATTCCATCTTGCGTTTCGATCCTGAGAGGACTTTCATCTCCCCCTCTTTTCTTTTACAGATAAACCTCTTTGAGATCCTGTAATTTGTTTCCATCTGAAATGTGCCGATTTGAGCCGCAGAAAATGCCTGTGCTTTCATGGTGCCATTAAAAGAGCGAGGCTGCTTTCATGAACACTCCACTGGGAAAATCCAGTCCCTGCTCCTCATGCAGCAGAAATCGTCTCTGCGCCACACAGCACTTGAGTCCTGAATGTGGAAACCACAGCCAAACCCGAAACTAATGTTTCCTTCCCCACCACAAGCATTTAGAAGCCAAGTTAACTGCACATTGTTAACAATTCGGGCTTATCTTGAGTTTAGGGAGGCCGCAGCTTCCCCCTGATGAAACCACAGTCAACTCCCTATTACAGAGTAATGAAAGGGTCTGCATGCTCAGAAACTAGTGGTTAACAGTGGTATATTTTTAAATAAGTGTGTTTTTGCCATTCATAAATTCTCTGGATATCAGCGGTTGCTGGTAAATTATATATTTGCATTGAGGCATTGATAAATCTGCAACATGCATCAATCTTTTGGAGCACATTGGACACAAAGAGAACCCAGACCAGTCCTTGAACCTATGTCTCCTGAGGCAACAATGTCGCAAAACGATTTTTTTTTCAAGGGAAATGAATAACTAAATTATAATTAATAACTAAATAACTAAAATAATAACTAAAACAAAGGAATGGTTACAGGAAATGTAATTTTGATAAATCATTGATTATTCCAGTTTTACTCTCCACCTATTCCTGTCATTACAGCATTTTGCAGACACAATTTACATGAGTGTCCATCATAAAAATCACTCATTTGGTTCACTAGGACCCAGTCTGTAAAAACCACAAACTTAATTATTCCATAACAAACCATTTCTTGCAAATAAATATATGTAAGAGGCCTTTTTAATATTATTATAGTATTGCCTAAAAAGGAAGGTTTTTAGCTTGCGTCTGACGATCTTTAGTGAAAGTTCACCACCTAGAAGCCAAGACAGAGAAGAGTTTAGATGAATGCTTTCCTAGTATCCGGAGAGATGGTGGTACCAGTATAGCAGTGGTGGAGGATCGGAGAGATCGAGGTCCAGAACAAGGAGAAATGTTTCTGTATTCTTCTTTGAATCTCATTTTGTGTGTGCTTTTGGGAAATGTACCACAGCCTCACTAATTAGCTGCCTGCATGAAGAATTTCAGTCTGTATCTGAATCTCCCATCCTTCCTAATATATGTATTTTTGTTACTGACAGTAGCCTCTTGAACTTGATAATGTTCACGAATATGTGTCCTTTTTTCCTGCTTTGATGCCCAACGATTTTCAAAAAGCAACTTATAAAACATCAAAAAGCTGTTCACACTGTCAAATCATCATCCACTGCAACTTGAAAGGAAAACCTCCATGTTGCAGGCCTGCTCAATGTAGAACATTTGCGGAGAACACAATAGCTGCAATCTGATAGGCTAAAAATCTGGGATATTTTGCTTGCCCTCCGAGGATGTCTCACCCATCAATTCAGAGCAATATTTTCACTGGAGTGAATACTGTTGAGCTCTCTCAAGCACCCTATAAACAACTACCATGTAATCTCATGGAGCGTTGTGTGCCGGTAAAATGAAGCTAATTGTACCAGACTTGGATCAACTAAAGTTTTAAAGACTTTATTACCTGGATGAGACATGGGGGCACAGGCATGGGGAAAATGACTGTGGATCCAGATGCATCTTGGGTTCAAAAGCATATACACATATTGTGAAGTGAAGTGATTGTGAAACACAGCATATTGAGCATAACAAAATGTGTCCTGTGCATTTAACCAATCAGGAGTCCGGGGAGCAGTGTGTGGGAACAGTACTCAGTGGTGCCTCAGTGGCACATTGGCGCTTCGGGAATCGAACAGACAACTTTCTGATTACATGTCTGCCACCACAGGGGCAGCCACCGCCCCTGAGCTCTTCTATTGGTGGTCATGGGGTAGTTTTCTCAGGAATAGACCATGATATTTTTATGAGATATTTTCATGATATAGCTAGAATTTTAGGATGAATTCTATCCGCAAAATGAGTTAAATAGCGGTCAGAACTGTCAATCTGCAAGAAACCGTCTCCGTTAACAGGTAAAAGGTAAAAAGTCTCATGGTAATGATATCCATCCTCTTCCCCATGTGCACTAAAACCATGCCCACATACACCGAAAGCATTGCCACTTCATCATTCAGCATCACTGTAACAGTGTGTCCATATATCCCCCAAGACAATTGTTTATGATTATGATTTTTTCCAGCTTTTGATAAATGGAAAATTTTAAGCAAATTCCTTTGGGATTAATACAAATTTCTGATTCTGATTCTATGCAATGGAGGCAAATCAATGGATTGGCAAAGGCAGTCTCACTCTTATACAAACTTCTGAGCATTTCCCTGCACTGCAGTTATCCAGGGGGAAAAAAAGAGAGTTGTGCACATTCCTGTTCTGTTCTAGAGTTGTGATATAATTAATGTTTTAACAGCAGAGATGGGAAGTTGTCACGGTGGACCTGGGACGACTGGCCAGGCCTCCTTGATTCCCCATACCTGACATCCTCACGATTTAAGTGTGCCTGCAGCAGTCCTGCTAGTTCTGGTATTGAACCCATGAGTGAAGGGAGACACAGTGGGGCTCAGCCACTCTTGTTTTTTGAGGTGTGTTCTTGGTCAGAGGCGGTGTGCCTCTGGGGTCTTGCATGTGTGTAATGGTCATGTGTTTTGTCTTTTCAGGTGGTGTGCATGGGTGGAGTGATCCCTGTGTGTGTGAGAGAACTTCCCTTTCCCCATTTCATCACTCATTTATCCCAAGAGTGTAAAGTTGAACTGAAAATAAAGTTTTTTTGGCATCAATCCACGCCTGGGTCCTCCTCTTTTTTTGTATTGTGATAGAAGTAACAAAGTACAAATATGGTACTCAAGTAGAATTTTTGGGTATCTATACTTTAATTTGCTATTTATTTGTGACAACTTTCGACTTTTACTTCGTACATTGTAACTTAAGTATCTGTACTTTCTACTCCCTATGGGGCAGTGGTGGCCTAGTGGTTAAGCCAATGTGGTACTGAGGTGCCACTGAGCAAAGCACCATCCCCACGCACTGCTCCCCGGGTACGTGTCATGGTGGTTGTTTGTAGATTTTCTGTTCTTAAACATTTTCACAAGATGTTTTGCCAGTGGTGGCCTAGCGGTTAAGGAAGCGGCCCTGTAATCAGAAGGTTGCCGGTTCGAATCCCAATCCACCAAGGTGCCACTGAGCAAAGCACCGTCCCCACACGCTGCTCCCCGGGCGCCTGTCATGGCTGCCCACTGCTCACCAAGGGTCATGGTTAAAAGCAGAGGACACATTCCATTGTGTCACCGTGTGCTGTGTATCACAATCACTTCACTTTCACTTTACAGACAGTCATGTAAAGTTATACATACTGCTTTTTAAAGGGATTCTTTTTTTTGCCCCCTGCCAACACGCATGCACACAATGATGTGGGTAGTTTCATAGCACTTGCTGTTAAATAGCAGTTAGTCATAGGGTTTGCATTTAATGTTACAGTCCAGGCTTTGAAGTCTGACAGATAATATTTCTGTACGCTAATATCTGTTTGTGTCACGACTACGGACTTACGAGGGAAGGAAGCGCAGAGGTCTGACATGTTGGGAAGGGGTTTTATTTATAAACAAACAATAAACTCAAAGAAACCATGGCGCGGTGGCCGAAAACGATTTAACTTAAATACAGATAAACTAAAACTAACCCGTAGGCGTGTGGCGATTGCCAGAACTCAAATTATAAACAGTTTTACCAACTGAAGTTCACGAAAATGCCAGCGACCCCGAACGGGTGGAAACTTCCGGCATTTATGGGGCGTCAGGATTGGCTTCCGGTGTGGAGCCCAGCTGCAGGCAATCCTGACAGAGCCCCCCCTCCAAGGGCTACGTCCTCGGAGCCCCAACAGTACCCTCAGTGGAGGCGGCGGGGCGGACGGCGGCAACCACAGGGCTCCTGCCCTGCTGTATCCTCCCCTTGGAGGACCCGGTCCCTCGGGCTGGCTCCCCAGCGTGGTCAGGCGTGGCGGCCCCGGTCCCTCGGGCTGGCTCCCCGGCGTGGTCAGGCGTGGCGGCCCCGGTCCCTCGGGCTGGCTCCCCGGCGTGGTCAGGCGTGGCGGCCCCGGTCCCTCGGGCTGGCTCCCCGGCGTGGTCAGGCGTGGCGGCCCCGGTCCCTCGGGCTGGCTCCCCGGCGTGGTCAGGCGTGGCGGCCCCGGCTCCCCGGCGTGGGTCAGGCGTGGCGGCCCCGGTCCTCGGGGCTGGCTCCCCGGCGTGGTCCGCTGGCGCCCCGGTCCCTCGGGCTGGCTCCCCGGCGTGGTCCCGCTGGCGGCCCCGGACCCTCGGCCTGGCTCCCCGGCGTGGTCTCGCTTGGCGGCCCCGGACTCCCGTACCTGCACACAATAATCAGGGCCGATCCATCTGGGTACGTGTGGGCCCTGTCTCCACATGTCCCCTCTGACACGTCTTGTGTCACCCCCTGCACCGCGCAGGGAGATTGTCCCAGAGCCTCCGGCGACTGTTCCAGGCACCCCAGGCTGGTGCCTTCTGGACTATGCAGCCCCTCTCGCTGCACGGCCCTGGTGCCAAGGGGGGGGGCATTGCCAGACCATCCGGCTAGCCCCTTCTGCGTCCGTTGGGACAAGCAGGCCCTCTTCCTGCCTGTCCCAGCTGGGTCCTCATGCCTACCCGGAGGCTCTATGGCGCTCCACCCCTCTGGAGGCAGACGCAGGCCCATGCCTGGCCCGCCCTCCTCACTGGCTACCGGAGGACCCAGCTCCATCACTTCCCCACCTCCCCTCCCCTCAGGAGGAGTCCCCAACCCGAACTGCACCCCCCCAAAAAATTCTTTGGGGGAGCACCCCCCCCCGGCTGGACTTAGGGGTACCTTGGGGCTTGTCCACCTCGCCTTGGACCAGCACATTCGGGTCAGGAACCTCCTCCCTGGGGTTCGGCTCCGCGGCTGGGTCGCCATCTGGTGGACACAAAGAGGGGAAGTGGGGGCGACATACGGACACATATACCACGCACACACACACAGACAGAGACAGACAAAAGAGAGGGTCGTCTGGCTCCCTCTCCGGGACCTCCTCAGGGGGCACAGCCAGGATCTCGGGAGGAGCGACCTTCTCGTCGCCCACCAGTGCTGGGTCATCTTAACCCGGATCCTGACTGGCACTGGATGTGGTGGAGGGGCAGAGTTCGATCCCTGGCTCAGGCCAATCAAACTCCGCCCTCAGTCTCTGTTGGAAGTCCCGAAAACTCCTGTCTGTCTCTCCCTGCTGCCAGAGGGTTGTGCTCCAGCCCCATGCTGATCCAGTCAGACACGTGAGGATGGTAGTGATCTCGTCTGTGTCTGCTGCCCCACTGAAGGGTCCCGGGACATTTGGGCTGTCCCACACGGGGCTGGGCACGGCGCTGGAGATGGTGGTAGGTGTGTGGTGTGGAGGGGGGTGGACGTCTTCTCCAGCAGGTGTGGACGCTGGTGCTGCGCTGCCATTTCGCTGGGGAACGTCCGGGCAGAGGGAAGGCGGGTCGGCGACTGGAGCAGGAATGGAGGATTCCCTGCGAGGCAGTCCCGGCAGCGCAGTTGCTGGCTGGCGACCTCCCGTCGCCCTCTTCCACCAGCTTTCCTCACACTGCTGGGAGGGACGTGGGTCTCCACGGACCTCGTGACGATCCTGGATGGGCGCGATGGACGGAGCCATCCCGGCACCGACTGCCCAAACGGCGTCATCCTGGTCATCGTCCGTGTCAACCTCGTACCCCCGGAAGTCACATGGGTCATCACGGACGCCGCGATGATCTCGGACGCGCACGCTGGGCGGAGCCATCCCGGCACCGACCGCCCACCGAAAATCCACGTCATCATCGCTTTCGTCCTCCGTGTCCTCCCACCGGTGACTCCAAGGGTCGTCCACCCTGCGGACATCCTGGACCCATGGCGCGATAAGCTCCCATGGGCAGTACTCTGGCCATTCGGGCTGGAGGCTGCCCACCTCCTCGCTGGAGGAACGCCGCCGTTGTTGTTGCCGCTTCTCACCCCCCTGGAAGTGACGTGGGTCCCCACGGACCTTGCGACGATCGCAGACTGGCGCGATGGGCGGAGCCCAACTCTCGTCTCCTGTGCTCTCGTCGTCGTCCGTGTCGTCCACGGGGAGCCTTGCCAGCAGAGCGCAGAGTTCTTGGCTCGACATGGCGAAGATCGTGGGGGTCGCATCTTCTGCGCTCGCTGCCCACGTCACTTCCTCGCTGCTGCCGACGCCAACGTCCTCGCTCCGCCCACTCACCCGCCGACGTTGTCGCTTCCGGGTTTCGCGGAGTTTCCCGGGGGTGACGTCATCACGCGGCGCCGCGTACCACGGCTTCTCGGGGAGAAAACGCTCCACCAGAACGGGTGTCGCGTCTCTCCCCTGGCGTCTGCGTTCGCCGTGCCGCGCTGCGTCCTTCGCGGCGTTTCTTCTCCTCTGCTTTTTACCTCTGCGCTTTTGGAGGGGTCGCTGGCATTCTGTCACGACTACGGACTTACGAGGGAAGGAAGCGCAGAGGTCTGACATGTTGGGAAGGGTTTTATTTATAAACAAACAATAAACTCAAAGAAACAATGGCGCGGTGGCCGAAAACGATTTAACTTAAATACAGATAAACTAAAACTAACCCGTAGGCGTGTGGCGATTGCCAGAACTCAAATTATAAACAGTGTTACCAACTGAAGTTCACGAAAATGCCAGCGACCCCGAACGGGTGGAAACTTCCAGCATTTATGGGGCGTCAGGATTGGCTTCCGGTGTGGAGCCCAGCTGCAGGCAATCCTGACAGTTTGCCTACCAAATAATATCCATGGTGTTTAAAAACTTTGAGTTTGCAATCCCTTAATCTTTTACAGCAGAAAAGATTGGCCAACAAAACTTTTGGAATTCATTTCACTTCATTTTTGTCTGCTTGCTGTCACGATTGGGTGCACCTGGAAACCCACCTGTCACCAATCTGCTTGACAGGCTCCAGCCATGACAGGTGTGAGGAATTATGTGGACCGTACGACTAACCTGCAGGTTTATTTATGGTCTCCCCTTTCGTTTTCCCTGTTTTTGGCCCTCGCACCGGCTTGGTTTTTGTGTTTAATAAATCTTTGTTTGCAGTATGTCCTGCCTTTGCACTTCATTCTCCCGTCAGCTTGCGGACATGACACTTGCACTTGGCAGAGATGGTGGTTTTGTCCTTTGCAAAGTTACGTTATACTTTTATACTTTAAGAGTTTTAGAGCCTGTACTTTTTTAAACACAGGTATCTATACTTGTACTTGACTAAAAAAATTGCGGACTTTTGACACCTCTGTGTTTCAGTGTGTGTTATAATATAACCCCTTGGTTAAAAAGCACTGTGGCGCTCTGGTCATCAGACTTCTGCCGTGTTAGAATCCTGGTTATCCAGGTGCAATCTCAGACAATTTTACCTGCTATCCCATGTGTGATGAAACCATGTGAAATGCAGATTAATCATGCCAGAATGTCCTGCAAGCTGCAGTGGAGTCAAAATTACTAAAACTCTGTACATCCCTGTACACCACTGGCATCTAAGGCCTGTTCAAACTCTCTGTGACTGAGCAGGCCTTGGCAAGTTTCATATCACTGAACCACCAGTTTGGCAGTTTGATCATTAATGGAGACGGAAGACAATAATGCATTAAGGTATTGAAAAATGAAGTACTGACTGTTCGTTTGATGTGATTTTGCAATGAATGATGTGAATTTATTTTTAATGCCTGAAAAATGAAAACGCTGAAAGCATGTGAAAGTTTGCTGGATTGAAGGATGTCTGCCAAAACGAAAGCATAATGAAGGACTGAAAGCCTGAGCCGCTTTCATAAACTGGAAAAATCCATACAAATGGTTGCTATTTTGTTGTCATCCTGCACACACTGGTGGTGACATTCATCAAAAAAGTTATGAATGTAGAGACTTTCATTAAAAACAGCAGCACGGATTTCACCTTGGCAAATCCCAAATGCCGGTGTTCTTTCAAACTAATAAAAAATATGACATTTCCAGGATTTAATTCAACCCCCTAAAAGGTTCATGGTCTCGTTCCTCCGGCAAGCCAAGCAATGCTGGTTGACTCAGACATCATTTTTGACATTTGTTATGTGCTGTACATTACGTTTAAATATATATGAAATGCTAGTCAGGCATTGTAGCTCAATTTTAGCTGACCTTACGATAATAAAGAGGAGGATAGAGGACGGTTTGGTAACATGAATATGAATTCTCTATGTAGGTCATCTTAATTATAAGGAAATTTCCATTGAATATTACATCTAAGCTTTTAAAAAATCAAAGTGAAAGTACACACTGTCCTTCGATAAATCATCTTGCACATATTTCTTTCTCTCCACAAAGTTTAAAAACTTCTCATTGATTTTTTGCATTTATTTTAAATGTTGTGAATTTTGATCAGCAAGTTTAATGCAGTCATGGAGCACACTGTTTGGCATAATCAATATTCTGCATGGCTGAACAGACATACAGGGTAGCAGACGAGTAATTTATGCATTATTCAGCCAGATTGTCAGGAACTTTCATCTTATTTAGAAAGGAAATAAACAAGTGTAGCCTATGCCTCTCAGAACCCAATTGAGGTCTCTGCTTATCGTTTCTACCCATCATGCACCTGTTCCTTGCGCTCTCAGGCTGCATGGAGCGTTTCAATCAATACCTGCCACTCTCTGGTTTCAGTGATTAGCAGAGCTCAGCTGATTTCATCCCTTCACCTGGAGCTCATATCTTGCTGAGGGAGCCGTATAATCACCACAGCAACAGGCTACCTGAACGGCAGCTCTTCCAGCTGATTATGAGACAGAACCACTCAATTCACCTTAACAACAGGCTACTTGCATCAAAAAGCCTCTTCTCAGTCACTCAGTGGAGTGCAGAGACATGCATTAGGAAGAGGTACATCTAGCCGCGGTTGTCAGATCAGCTCAACAGGCAGTTACAGTGTGCCGACTATGTTTAGATTTGTGTTATGCTGTGGGGATGACATGCATGATAAAAAAAAAAAAAAAACATATAGCACAGAGCTTCTCAATTATGTGCCCAAATTAAAGTCTAATAATTAAAAAAGTAAAAAACTTCACATTTTGATTCCATGCATTTTTCTACTCCTGCTTATTCAGATCAGGACCTTTCCCAGCTGTCCTGAGGCACAAACCAGAAAACAACCCATGGACAAGGCACAGGCCTATCACAGAATGAATAAACACTCATACCAGGGCCAAATGAGCATCACTGATTCACCTCACCCAGCGCTCTGCATAATAAGATAGAACATTAAAGCAGGTAGCTGGGTTTTACGATCAACAGAAACATATAAAGTAGTTTGGGGGCAGAATTACACATTGAATATACTAGCTGGTGACAGAAGATAATGTGAGTGCTTTAGAAACCAGATCACACATACGAGTATACATTTTAAGCAAGTGGTGTTTTTGCTCCGCAGAGAATATAAAAAGCTCAGAAGACTTAAGTAAGATTAAATTGTCTTGTTTATGTCTCACCTAGTTTGTGTAAATGTGTGCCTATTAAGACATTCCGAATGAAGAATGGGGGGAAAAGTTTTCTCTGGGCTCATCATAGTTAAAAAGCTGCAGAAAACCTGTTTTCTAAATGCACATGGAGTCCTCAGTTGGCTGTTGAAAGTTGAACAAAATCCCTGTGGAAATCCCATCCCAGTGCCCCATTTTTATTTCTTTAAAACTCCAAGATTTGACAAAGTGCCTGAAGAGTTTATATGGGTCTCTGTTCTAATCTGGTTTTATTCACATGCATGCTTCTGTATGATTCACAAGCCCACAGCTGCTTTGTTGAGTCAGTAGGTTAGGTGTAGAAAGTAAGTCTGCCTCTAGTACTAAACTGTTATTTTCGTGAAGTTCGTGGAACCAGATGCATTGTGTGCACAGGAGATGAAGGAGTGAAAAAAAACAGCAACGGTAGGTTTGTGGTTATTGTAGCCCTGCAGCAATGACAGGCATCAAACTGACAGACATGGCAGCACAAGCACAAAATCTACCTGCAGACCAAACCTACAGATTCTTCATGAACATTCTTTACAGGAAGTACTAGTGCATCTACATTTTGCGAAATAGGTCATTTTCTCCAACCAAATATAATGTACTTTCTGAGAAGCAATTTTACTCAAAATATGATGCATATGTTATGCATGAATAGTTATGAGTCAGATGGCCCAATAATGATGAAACCCGACTCCTCGTTTCATTGCTCTGGCACAGCATGTAATTCTATGGAAATTTCAGCACATGATCAAAATTAGAGCCCCGACATAAACAATTGCCTTCAGTCAAAGCCAACAGAATGGGGGGGTGTTCATTGCCATTTGGTGCATTTACACGAATTAAACATCGGCGCTAGGGGGGTTAACTGTTATGGTTATTTTGAAAATTAATGAAGATGTTATTGCAGTACAATACCAATTACAGCCATTCTGTCCATAAGGCATGAGACTGCATTACAGATGCAGTAAAAATGACAGTAAAGTGTTTTATATTGGCTGCGATTTCCTTTAAATTGAATGCCTCATATGTTACCAGTGCGTGCAGGCATTTCAGTCTGAAAATATATATAATCAGGTTTTAACGATTGTTTAGTCTATGTAGAGACATTTATAGAGACATTTACAGCATTTATCAGACGCCCTCATCCAGAGCGACTTACAATCAGTAGTTACAGGGACAGTCCCCCCTGGACACACTCAGGGTTAAGTGTCTTGTTCAGGGGCACGATGGTAGTAAGTGGGGTTTGAATCTGGGTGTTTTACCCACTAGGCTACTACTACCCTATATATAATCTGTGCAATTTAAATGTTATTCAATGTTTATCTATCAGGCGATTCTCTTAGTGTTTCATTAGTGCTAAGCACCTTTCTGTTTAGTTTTATCTGTTCAGTCTAATTTACATTTCATGTGTACCCAAGTTGTCAGAGGTCAGTGACCATCCGTCTCCACCCTTCACCCATTTCTCACATTTAGGCTTCGTTATTTGTTAACTACAGATTTTTTTTAAGGCGTCGGTTTTAGAAAATATTCACTGTTCCCTGACCAGCTTCTGGTTAAACAGATTTAAGAACTGTCACGATCCAGTCCGGAAGGGGTTACTCTGGTCCGGGATCCGGACCGGAGTTTCGCGTTAGTCCTGTGTAATGTTCCCTAATCGTTTTCACCGGTGTTGAATGTATAAAGCTGCCCTGTTTGTTTCTGTTCGCTGTCAGGTCCCTCAAGGTCTCCCCTGTCCTCCATAAATTAAACCCCGGTTTCATGACATCATGCGATTGCATCCTTCTTCCTCTTCATCCTCTTCTCTGTTCTCCTGCCCCGTCACGCCTAAAGGTTGTGACAAGAACAATTGGTGGTAACTGATTAGGTTGCATTATTAGCACCCCATGCCTTGTAACACAGCATTTCAGGCCACACTCACCGCCATACTGTCAGTTCTGCTGCTCTCACTGTCTATAAAGACTTTTCTCCAACTGAATAAAACTCCTGGAAGACGCCTACAGTGTATGGCCATCTCTTTTTCAGTAAACAGGTAATCCACCAACCTTCTTCCACACAGCAAAGAGCTATCAGTGGCGCTGACACCATCCAGTCCTCTGTCAAAATGTATGTCCCACCTCGCCCACTCACCACATCTTCCAGATCCACACTGTTCTCACAAACAGCACCAATATGGTGGAATCTCCTGTCGTAGGCCATTAGTGGCTGTTGTTGAACTGACTTCACTTGCATATTATCTGCTGATTCCTGTCCATCAGACTTGACATGTCATCATTCAGACTAGTCTGTAAGACAGTAGAACACAATAGAATTGTACAAATGTACACACATATGCACTATGGTCATTTTAATGGGTTTTTCCACTCTGTTCATACTCATTCATCCAGAGTAAATATACAGTTATTGCATTTGGATGCATCTCGTGCATGTTGTTCAATAGAAGAGATTAGTTGCCAAGTTTGTTGCCAGGGCAAATTCATCAAGCATGTTACAGGTTCTACATATTGCCATTGATCCCCTTTAATCGATCCAACAGGGGAGTTATAGTTATATTGCGTAATAGTGTGACATCTCCCATCTCCTACACGAAAATCTTTATCTTCACTAGCTGTGTTTCCAGTGTGGTGTTTTTATTTGATGCTTTGCATGGACCAGAACATTCTTCCAGTTCATATTTGTCTGCAATTTATTTCATAATGTCAGGGACACGTGACTTGGCTGACAAACAATGGAATTTAATATTAAATTAAACAGGACTCAGGGCCTTCACACAGTCACCAGACATGAACACGTGAAACAGCATAAAAAAAATGATCAAACAAGGACAGGACATGACATGGATCATGACATAAGCTTATAGCATTGTGCATAGTTTGTGTGTTTAACACTGGTTGTGCACTGACTCACCAATATTTTCAACAGCATGTCTGTGTCAGTAGATGCTTTGTTCTGAAATACATACTGACTGGATATTTTAATCAACTGGTGCTCAGTTTATTTACAGCTGCATCTGGAAGATGTGTTATAAACTGTGTGAAATGGCATAAAACTCATATTTCAATATAAATTGAACCATAGATGTATATATTGTGGTATATAATTTGATAAGTAAATATAAATGTGTCCATTGAGGTAGGTCGGCATAATCAAAATCTCTTCCGTTGGCCAAATTTATATCGCATCCTGTTTATACGGGGCAGCCCTACACTGACGCTAAACATGTCATAAATGGAGGTGGAAACATTGTCATTTGGGACCAGGACAACTGCACTGAATGGATGGGGCCATGTACCATCAAATATTTGGTGAAATCCTCCTTTCCTCATAATTTCATGTCTCACCTATGTGTACAACAGTACTTTGCCACCAAGTACTAAAGTGCGTTTTTCAAAATAGATCAAAAACTTATTTCATTCAAAAAAAGCAAATTAATTTATAACTATTGAACTTTTTGGATTTTTTACTGTTCTGTAGCTCACTGTTCAAATAAACCTCCCATTGAAATTATAGACTGATCCTTTCTTTGTAAGTGGGAAAACAAAATCAGGAGGGGATCAATACACCAAAAGTCAAAAAATATATTTGTCAGCTTTTTTTTTAATGAACAGATCATTGCTGTCAATTTACTGCTTTGAATGAAAGCAGGAGGGAAAGAAAACAATAAAATACATTCCATCATTGGACCAATCATCAGCCAGTGGCTGGGATTTGTTCACAGTCCCCTGCCTTCGTTTTCATGAGCAGGATAAAAATGTCCCTCTCGGATTTTGAAAGCAGGCTTCTGAGTGTTTGTCAGTATTTGCAAATGCCACCCAGTTACGTAAGATCAACGATGTGCTGCAGCCAGCATCGAGAAGTAGAATGCAACCAGCAGCTGGATCAAGACACTCAGAGCAGCTCTACCAGAATTAATAAGCACTGGTGAACCTTGTAAAGCAGCCACAAGGATCATAATTCCATCCTCCAATTTTATGAAGATTTCCCACTTCTCTGGACGGAACAACTACATAAACACATTCAATCTTTCAGCGCTCCCTGGAGAACACTATGAACTCTGTACAGTCTCATAACTCTTCAGAATATTTCCCCAATTTAAACTCGTTGATTTAGTATTCAGAAAGCTTGAACTGTATATACAATAGGCCACAGGCAGTGATGCTTACTGTATCTCAGTAAGCAGGCATAAGCATACATTAAAAGGATTAATTTCATTAAAGTATAATCAATCAATTTTCCTTGTTAAAACATATCTTGATTATATTTTCTCTAAATGTTGGAAATATTTCAAATGTAATGCAGAAAGTTAACATATAGTTAACTAATGTTTTTTTTTTTTTTAGATATATAGTATTATTTGGTGTGACTTTACAGATTTAATACATTTATTCTGGCTAAATTATGTCCTCTATATTGCAAAGCATCTGTCTAGTTATCATTGGTTGATTTATGCTCATCAAATAATATGTGTCTTATTGAACATTACTACTGGCTTTACGAGTAAACAACATTTTAAATTTAAAAAAGAAAAAATACATTAAAAAATGACAGAATAACTGTAACGAGTCCTAAAATGCACTTTCCAGTACTGAATTTAATCAAAACTTTAAAATGAATCTCCCTCAAGTTTATTCCAGTTCGAGGCTGGATATTTAAATATAAATATACTTTCTGACACTGACCGAGATCAGAAGTGAATTATAACTTTGTACCAATTATGCATCTTTATTTTGGGTTAAGTGCGACTCTATCTATTTTTACTTATTTGCTCCTTGCTCAAGAAAAGGGATGGAAAAGCTTTTTCTCCGCTTTCAAATTCCCTTGGGGAGTGTCAGACACACAGTGTTATAATGTGATTAAACGGCACATGATGCAGGTAGCCACCCCATGGCTCTGACAGCCTTGGCAATGTGTGAGATAATGAGAGCCACTAAGATGCCTCCCCTACAGAGTTTCTCCTCTGCAGGTGACAGTGGGGGGGACAACAAACTGACAGATCCACACACCACAGCCTATTGACTAGTTCTAAAGTTCTAAAGTCAACTAATTAAAAGGGATGGGATATTGCGGTGAAACCAGTTCCTTGATCACTGACTGCCTTTGAACCTTGCTGAAAGCCCTGCTAATGCCACCATGCCATATTATGCAAATTCAGTTTGAGTTGCGGCGGCTGGCTGCTGAGGGAGAGGACCCTTGTTACTTCAGGTAAGAGTGAGCTACAAACATACAAAATGTGCACAACAGTGAACATTGATGCAGTAGTGGGCCATTCGTTTGTGTCAAAAAAAATGTAATGCACAAGCAGTCAGAGCTCAGGGTGGTAATAGCCTAGTAGGTAACTACTTGCCTATGAACCAGAAGACCCAGGTTCAAATCCCACTTACTACCATTGTGTCCCTGAGCAAGACACTTAACCCTAAGTTGCTCCAGGGGGGGACTGTCCCTGTAACTACTGATTGTAAGTCTTTGGATAAGGGCGTCTGGTAAATGCCGTAAATGTAAATGTATCACCAAAAACTGATAAACTCAAGTGCAACCATGCACTTCCAGCCTTATGCACCTGATCTTTGCACATTCCTGCACATTTTGCACATGTTTGTCTTGTGTGTTCTGTTTAAAATAACCAACTTATCCACTCACAAGCATCCTACATGATGTTGTCCAGTTATGTCCTGTTCAACCTGTTCATTGTTCAGAAAAGTTTTACTTTTCGCTTATAGAAATACTGTACAGTATTTAAGTTTTTGTTTGTATAGTTTAGTTTAGTGTGTTTCCTTTTATGATTGAACTGTGTGAAACATTATTTCAATGTGCGGTGTACTGTGTATACTGTTGTACTGACAATAACCCAATCTTGAATCTTGAATACCAGAATAAAGACAAAATGCACTGTTCTGGATGGTGATTTGTATTCCTTGGTGCAGAACCTGATGTCTGAATAAGTAAATGGACCCTCTCTAAAAACATTGAAAATCACTAAATTGTGCATAATTTGAATCTTCAGCTCTATTTTAAATAAAATGCTTATGGGAACCACCTTCACAGGTAGCTTACATGACTCTAAATACCTTCACAATGATGTTAGACTACTAATGTATAAAATCTGCAGTTGGTTTTAATATGAAAAGTGTATCTCCAACCCAGGATTACTTCTGTCTATTTTGCTATTTGCTATCAGATATTGGTCCTCCACCTGTCAGTGTCTAAACTGTGGAACGTCGAAGATACTTTAGACAGTTGAAGGTTATAGGTCATTTTGATCTGTACGTGGGCATTTGTAGCATTTCTTTTTTGTGTAAGTCAATGCAGCAAAGCACAAATGTTGAAATTGACTGCATAATCCGAGTCATTCTATCATGTGTGATTTGTGTAAAGAGCTAATTTCAGTGCTGCTCTAAGTATATGGGGCTGTCCATCCATGCATTAATTAATCAGAAATGTAATTTGACTGTGTTAAATGAAGTGTGTTCTTGCGCCATCATTAAAACGTCTTTATTGGCCAGGTTCTCCCAAGGTCTTTCACACTCACTGAACAAGTCATTTCGTCCAAGGAGGATCATGCCCCCCCCTCCTTCACAAAGCTCCTAACAGCACATTTTGTCTTCTCCTATGATGAACAGATTTCATTAGATGGTCTAGTTTGCCACTAATTGGGATGGCGTCAAGTCTTGGAACATTCACTGTCTAACAGTTTAATGACTAGCAGTTGGATGTACAAAAAAGGCATCTTGAAAAATTGAACCACTTATTAAGTGGCTGCTAACAGGTATAATTCACTGTCCCCATTTTGGGATTCTCTACGTCTTCGACATTTTCCTCGGACGGGCTGGAAGCTTTGAGGGGCTTCACCCCCTCCCCCCCTGCTTTTAGAGGGTTCCTGTTAGCGCCCGGCTCACCAGCCACCTCACCAGCACGTGGGTGATGGGTGGTAGTAGCCTAGTGGGTAACACACTTGCCTATGAACCAGAAGACCCGGGTTCGAATCCCACTTACTACCATTGTGTCCCTGAGCAAGACACTTAACCCTAAATTGCTCCAGGGAGACTGTCCCTGTAACTACTGATTGTAAGTCGCTCTGGATCAGGGCGTCTGATAAATGCTGTAAATGTAAATGTTCTTTTGTACAGTACGCCAGTAAACAGCTCACGTGTGCCGTACGGAGGGGGCGATGGCTGCAGTAAGCACAGTTGGAAACTGAGCAATATTTACCCTATAAAACCCAGTCAGGCTCTGAACAGGCCAAGAATAGAAGTGCAGTTTGGGTGTGTGCTGTATAGAGACTTATTTCACATGCCGGTAAATAAGAAAGTAAGCAAGTATAAAATAAAGAGGTAGGGACGGATAATAATAAAACCCTTTTCTCCACAGATTAGCTAATTAGCTAACGTTTTTATCAAGTTTAATTGATATTAGCTCAGATGCATTTTTGTCCAAATATTTGTATTAAATGTAAGTTTTATATTATATACAATAACCTAACACTCGCCTAAACTTAGACTTTGCTGGACACTTTAGTAGCCGGGAAGGAGGGCGGATGCAGAAGGGGTTGAGATGTGAAGCAGGGGCTGTACATCACCAGAAGGCACCACCCTGGGGTGCGGTATGTGGTCACTGGAGGGTCCGGGAACGCCTCCATGTGCGGTGCAGGGAGGGGAGCTTGAGACTCCAGTAGAGACATGCAGTGGCAGTGGCTGTACGTCACCAGAAGGCACCACCCTGGGGTGCAATAAGTGGTCACCAGATTGTCCGGGACCGCCTCCCTGCATGGTGCATGGAGTGGGGCTGGGGACCCCAGCAGGGACGTGCAGTGGCAGGGGCTGCACATCACCAGAAGGCAGCACCCTGGGGTGCGGTATGTGGTCACCGGAGGGTCCGGGACCACCTCCCTGCATGGTGCATGGAGTGGGGCTGGGGACCCCAGCAGGGACGTGCAGTGGAAGGGGCTGCACATCACCAGAAGGCAGCACCCTGGGGTGCGGTATGTGGTCACCGGAGGGTCCGGGACCGCCTCCCTGCATGGTGCATGGAGAGGGGCTTGGGACCCCAGCAGGGACATGCAGTGGCAGGGGCTGCACATCACTAGAAGGCACCACCCTGCGGTACAGTAAGCGGGCGCTGGGGGTACCGGGACCGCCTCCTTGCAGGGAGAGGAGCTGGAAACACTAGCGGGCATGTGCAGGGGCAGGGCCTGCATGTGCCCAGACGACACCACCCTGCGTTGCGGTAAGCGGTCGCCGGAGGGTCCAGGACCACCTCCCTGGGGGCGGCAGGAAGTGACACAGGAAGCATCAGAGGGGACATGCAGAGACAGGACCTGCATGTACCCGGAAGGTTCGGCCCTGATTATTGTGTGCAGGACGACGTCTGGGGCCAGCCAGAGGGTCCGGGTCCTTGTGCCCTTGAGGGGGGGTACTGTGATGCCCCGGGGCCATAGGGCTGTCACAGCAGGTGCCATGCACCTGATGAGTGAGTCCCGATCCATTGCACCTGGCACCAATTGGGCTTAATGGATTGGGACCATAAAACCAACAGATCAGAGACCGTGCAACAGTGGACACTGTTACTTACATTATGATTTCAGTTCCTGGCAATCGGCACACGCCTGCAGGGTTTGTTTTAGTTTGTTGTTTTGGCCCTCGTGTCGTTTTTTTCCTTTGTTTGTCTTAATAAATCCCTTTATGCAGATGTCCCGTTTCTACGCGTCCTTCCCCAGTCAGCCCGTGGACATGACGCACTAATTTTAGCGTTTAAATAGAGCAGCAAATGTATTTTACATTTTCAGCAATGACATGTCAAAATTTGTAAGCGCCTTGGGGGATGTTATATTGAGCTCATATTTAACGGCTTTAAAAAAAACCAAATGCTTCTCTTTAAAATAAAAAAAAGGTAAATTGGATGAAATAGGAAAACGGTTGGCAAGCTAATGCCCATCATTTACATGAAAGGCTAAATTGGGGAGGATGTAAAAAAAAAAATAAAAGCAGGGAATTGGCAAATAGCTGTCGCCCCACATGAACCTCGCTACACAAAAAGCTGCTTTCAGACAAAACTCTGTCCGCTCGGGGGATTCGCTGACGCAAGCTTCCTTGAGGAGCAGGAGGACTGATCTGCTCATCTGCTAGATGGTGGGATTCTGCTGTAGGCCAGATGTTTTTATAATGATGGGACTGACCAGGGGCCAATAACTGTCTTTATATATGCAGCGTGCCCACAGTAAATGGCAAAACTTTCTCGGGAGGGGGTCAGTGAAAGCCGGGTGTGTGATTTTTTTTCCCTGTCTATTCATCATGGACTGCAGATCAGCCTGTACATCTGTTCACTTCATTTCGGTGCTTTCTGGATGGGATTAATCACAGGTTCACCACAATGACAGTTATAAAAAAATTAAACAGTTATCTTTTGTCATGATGGTTAAAAAACATCTGTAAAATGTATGAAATGTCAAATATTAGTTTTAAACAGCTCCATTAAACTAAAAACACACCATGAGATTGGCCACCCTAAGTTGTCCAAACAGGAACAATAAAATCAGGCTTTTGCACCTTTTTATTAAGTGATGCTACGCAGGAATGTGCACCTGTTCTTATAAAACCATCAGGCATTTCTGATTCATCAGCAATTGCAGAACTGCTTCTTGTCACAACTTGGACAAATTGAGGTCTGCTGATGCTGCTGAATCTTGAAGAAGTATCTGTAGCTTGTAGGAGGCTGACGTGCTATTGTGTATTATTTAGTGCAAACATAGACAATGTGTCGCCTTATCTTGTCTTCTGCTTTTTAATTAGACGCAGAACCACAAGCTAAGAGGCAGTCATCTTGTCTCAGTTATGAATTAATTGTGATGATGAGAGTGAGGCTCTGCAGATGTGTTCCAGGCTTGAGACTCTGCAGGTTAAGCCGAACAGATGAACCAATAATAACAGGCTTCCCAGTCCCAGCTGCTTTCCAGTTGGCCTGGACAGATGAGGCAAGCAGTGTCCAGGCCCACCTCTCCTGGTGTCCCTCTGGTTGTTTTCAGACTGGCTGCTTATCAAGGGTCTCCCAGGGGTCCTCCCAGCTCAGAGCTGCTGCTATTTCTCCTGCCTTGTTTCTCAGCCACGTGTTTGACTCGGCCGAAGAGGCAATCCGTGCCCGACTCTTCCCCCTCAACTCCTCTCGCTCAAGTCACTAAGGGTTAGAAAAAGAGAAACTCTTTCCTGGAGCTGCCAAAGACACTCTCCAGCCTCCTCTGGTAAACTCCATAGCCTTTCTTCTTTGACTTTCAAGTCTTTGCTTTAAAAAAAAATGCACAAATTACGCCATTTCTAATTCATCACCACACCATGGCAACCCGATATGGATTAGAAGGATAAGCAGGCGCAGGCGGCCATTACATGTGTCTGGTAATGCAATATCTCATGCACAGATAAAATCTCAGCTAGCGCAGTGCAAGGTTTGGACTCACCTGTTTGCATTTAAATGCTATCACGGGATCTGCACTCCCTGCACATTCATCACCAGACTGATCCCCCGAGAATCTCCGGGAACCACATCAGGAAGAGCCCTTCAGATCAGGTATGTTGGGCAGAGAGGAGGTATTAAGCCAACAGTTGTAACTGGATAGGGTTGCAGTTGAATTCATTCTGGCCTCGGGGGTTTGCTTGAGAACACCTGCGCTGGTCACCTCTGGAACCATCTGCAATGTTTTTTGGGGTTTTTTTGTTCGGCCTGTCATGAAAGTGATAGTGTCTCTTTCAGGCATAAATCTGTATTTAGCCAGTTCAAGCTTCAGGGGGGGGAAAACAGAAGTGGCGCTGTACGAGGCCGCTCTTCCACCTCTCAGGTCAGGCTCAGCTTGTGCTTTTTCATCTTAGTCACATCCAAATGTGCGTCTTACCGCTGTAACACCATGACTGGCCGGTTTGCCGTATGAAAAACCATCAGCTGTCAAATTCTTTGTCAAAATAAATCGAGAGTTGCAATGGCTATATTAAGAGTGGTTTTAAAGAGGACTTTTATATTTAAACACTTTACATTATATATGCCATGCCTGTATCAGCTAAACAGTTTACATGCTACATATCTCCATCCATCTTCATTTGGTGCTTATTCATGCTTTCCAGAGCTCATTGCCACTTTAAATGCTTTCACATGTTAAAGTCTAAATATCTGCATAGTTGTGCATATGCAATACATCTGCACGAATGGCACTTTTTAACTTGTAAATATGTCATTGTGTGTGTGTTGTTATGATGGCGTTGCACATTGTCAGGAACACACCGGTCACCCCTGGATCCCTCTGTCCACTGATTTGAAAAAAATCTTTTTTATTGTTCTCTACTTTTTTGCAACAGTAGAATACGTGTCACGTCCTCTCCTCATGTACTAGCCTGAATCCCCTACTGTAAAGATGTTTGCTTGCTGAATCAGAGGAACGTCACATTCACTTGTCTTCATTAATACGAGGGTCAGTACTGTCCCGTCAGTGACCTTGTTTGAGGTCGAGGGTCATGTGTTTCCCACCGTTGTGTGGATAAGTTGAATTTTACTAGGAGTTGCTGGGATGAAGCAAGGCCAAGGGGCAGAGTGGAATGGGGGTTTTACGGGAAATGTGTTGCTGGTTACTAAACCGAGAGAACGGAGAACGTATAAACATATTAAAGGCAGCCCTAGACGTCATGGTCCAGAAGAACAGAGTCTCATAACCTGAGCGAGGATTTCTACTGTAAACCATCCCCAGAGGAGGCCGGACATCCCAGTATATTTTACAAATGCCTATGATAATAATTGGAATGCGTGGCATGGACGTTTATTGGCCCATTTGACCAATGGCAGCGTTGTACGTGCTGTTTGTTTTTGGATGAAAGGCAAAGTAAACAGTAAAACGTTTAACGTGAATCCTCGAGACCTTCTGCACAAAAGAGACCAGTGATAATGATGCTGACGACCAGACACCCACACAATCTGGCGGCTCCCCACGGCCATGCCTCACATTTCTCTTCAGTTCGGGTCCAGAGACACAACAGAAGCCAAGACTGTATGCCTCTGGCAGGCGTGTTCATGGGACATCTGCGGGGGTCTTTTTTTTTGTGAGTTCTTTAAAACAGGACAGTTGGACAGCAGCTGTGCCGGTCCTGTAAAATGGCCGGGATGAGAGCTGACAGGGCGGCCACCTGTACGAACATACGGCCTTAAAAGAGGCCTGACAGACAGAGGGACAGACGGACAAATGACGCTGGTTATTCCCCGACCCGTTTGACCAGGTGGGTTCTTATCGCCTGTCACGCTTTTGGAGAAAAGTTGGAGAATTCGCCGCTAATGGAGTCGGCACTCGCACACACGCCGCATTGTATTTCAAAGCCGGGAGGCTGAGCGTGCGAGGGCTGCGCTGGAGGAAATTGTTTATGAATGGAGCTATTAAGTAAGCGCGTTTCTGGCCAAATAACCCTTTTTTTTTGGAAAGGGTTTATTTAAAAAAAAAGAAAGAAAAAAAAAGTTTCAAATAGAATTTTAACAAGCCAGGAAAAATATATATAGCTCTGGATATGAGTCTGGAGACTCTGCAGTGCAATATAAAGAAACTTCTGTGGGCCAGCGAGCACCGGAATGTTCCTGTGCCTGGTCTTGGCTGGAAACGCAGCTAGCCGCGCGGCGACTGCTCCTCCGGAGCTTGCTAGCTGCGGCAGAACATTCCCCGGCGTTAAAAGGCCCATTGGTATCACTCATCGCATCTCGTCCCACGTCCCACGTTCATGTGAAGCAGATGTCATTCCTCTGGTCTAGGCCTGTTGATGATGTGTACCTGGACGGGCTCCCAGAAGGCAGGTATACCGAACACCTGCATACACACATCAGAGGTCACGTAGGAAGCGAGGGAAACAACGAAAAAACAGGCGAGGCATGGAGGAAGGAAAAAAAAATCTCATTTGACCTCCCCGGAAACGTGTGAGAGAGGCTTATTGCAGGGTTCCCCAGTAGACTTGCAGCTCTGCACTTCGTGATTAATGTTTAAGCTGGAAAAAGATTTGCAATTATGTTGCGGGACATGATGGCCATATATAATTTTACAATGTTGTTTGGTCCGGAATTAATTGGTCCTGAGAGGAAATGGTCGTGTTCTTCGAGGGCTATTTGTCAGACGCGGAAGAAAATAACCAGGTTGATTTCTATATTCGCCGGGATTGGGTTTTTTCTCCCGGCTCAAAGCTCGTAAACCAGCAGAACGTCAAATTGTGTCCAAGGAGCGGCAGCAGGTGGTTCCTCGCCGAGGTCAAAGTATCAAGCCAGAGCCTCGTGGATCCCCTCACTTTTCAAGATTGAGAAAAGAGAAGGAGAACAAATCACCCCCCCCCCCTCCGCCCCCCGCCTGAGTGCTCGAGCAGGCCGGGATAAGTGGCGCTCTGATTGCCGGGCGGCGGCGTGATGGGGGGGACGACTGCTAGTTTAGTCCTCCAGCCTGTGTTTCCGGCGACAGGGGCGAGAGCGCGAGGTGAGGAGCTTTTTTTATGAATTTTGCCCTCTGACATCATTAACGAGGGACAATTGGCCTTTTGGCCTGCCGCGGGACAGTGCCATATGCGTGAGTGCTGAAGGCACATGGCAGACTGGAGGCGTGTTGATCTCCATTTCCTGCTGGTGCCATACGCCCCCCCCCCGGGGAGCCGTAAACCCGGCAGAGTCCGCATTCCGTCTGGGCAAAGAATCACTTTAGCGTTTCTTCCCAACGCGCTCCGAATGGAGACAAAGGCCACGACTGAGCGGTGACTGTGGCCAAGACGGAGAAGGGGGATGAAATATTGTGCGCATATGCTGAATAAGATGGGAAACAGCGAGCACGCTCATTTGATGAAAACTAATTTGTCATCGGACGTGATCATGTTGTCTTCCAGAAATGACCGGCATCCATTATTGTGGCTGCGATCTGTACTTCGTGTCCGCGCTTCATGTGGTGCGGCTGTTGTCACTAGAGGCCTTTGGAGGTTAAAAAAAAAACTGCACTGCTTCATTCTTTCATTACTTTTTCCCTGCTTTTTTGTTCTTTGAGTGAGAACCACACAATAATGAAAAACAAGTTCATTCAAAAGTTCAAATTCAGTGGGTCTGCTTTGAATCCCTTTAAGTTTCTCAGCAAGGATGTTAAAAAGGACTGGATCAGCAATTCTCCTTGGTTTAAGTGGCACGTGAAGTGTGCAGGTAGTCTATCAAGTCTCCACTTTACGCAATCCGTTATTTTTACTGTGTGCACTTGAAACGGAACAGGCATGAGCAATAGCACACTGTGACTTCATATGCCTTTCCAGCAGTGACATTAATGCGGTAGTAAAAGAGTCTAATTTCTGTCCATCACAATTATTGTTTTGCTCTTCAGATGCCCTTAAAAAGTAATTAAGTGCAGCGCTACCCATCCCTCAGCAGAGGGCTGGGAGCGGCTTTCCCTTCAGATCCAACTGGAAGAAGCCTGAGGGCAAAATGGGACTTCAAGGCCAAGTTTCCACAGTTTAATCCCCATTAGACCTGCACTGTATTTAAAATGAAAAAGTCAAGTTTGCAGCAGTATTGGAAGCTACATTAAGTTCTGCCATGACACTCCTAATGCATTCAACACTCCTGGCCAATCATGGTGGTCTTTGTGGGCAGTGGTGGCCTAGCGGTTAAGGAAGTGGCCCCGTAATCATAAGGTTGCCGGCTTGATTCCCGATACGCAAAAGGTGGCACTGAGGTGTCACTGAGAAAAGCACCGTCCCCACACACTGCTCCCCGGGCGCCTGTCATGGCTGCCCACTGCTCATTCAGGGTGATGTATTAAATGCAGAGGACAAATTTCACTGTGTGCACCGTGTGCTGTGCATCACAAGTGACAATCACTTCACTTTATCACTTTATCATGTTCTACATTCAGCTTCCACAGCTGATCACAGACCCTCCTCCCTCAAAGAAATAAATTAATTAAATTAAATCCAATAGAATATAATACAATGAATGCAATATAATTTTTATGTTCATATTAATTCTTGTGCACATTATCTTTAATAACAAAAAGGAAGGGAAAAGTACTTTTTATCCCCACATGAGTAACCACTTCCAGAAGGAATACAATACAAATGTGGGTAAAAGTAACATACTGTCAATTTGGCTGAAGTTCAATACAAATCTGGAAGGCTTCATTGCACTGGTACAGTCACAATGTTATTTTGAGCAGTTAAGGTACCAGTAAACTGTGACAGTCTTCTTTTCTTGTTACGCTTTTGAAGTGAAGTAATTGTCACATGTGATACACAGCAGCACAGCACACAGTGAAATTTGTCCTCAGCATTTAACCCATCACCCTGAGTGAGCGGTGGGCAGCCATGACAGGCGCCCGGGGAGCAGTGTGTGGGGACGGTGCTTTGCTCAGTGGCACCTCGGTGACACCTTGGCGGATTGGGATTCGAACCGGCAACCTTCTGATTACGGGGCCACTTCCTTAACCGCTAGGCCACCACTTCCCCAGCATGCATGAACTTTGCTCAGACACACTAGTTAATTTTTCTAATTAATTTGCATATCACTGTAGATCCTGGGGCAGTGGTGGCCAAGCGGTTAAGGAAACGGCCCTGTAATCAGAAGGTTCGAATCTGGATCCACTAAGGTGCCACTGAGCAAAGCACCGTCCCCACACACTGCTCCCCGGGCGCATGTCATTGCTGCCCACTGCTCACCAAGGGTGATGGTTAAACAACAACAACAACATTTATTTCTTATATAGCCCAAAATCACATACAGTATGTCTTAAAGGGCTTTGACAAAAAAAAAAAACTCTAGGAGAGAGAAAAAAGAAAGGAAGAAACGTCGGGAAGGAGTGATACAGAGAGGGAACCCCTTCCAGGGTAGAGTGAGCCTGCAAATGGTGTCAGTGCAGGGCTGGTGATGGCTTGCGAAACCATAAGCGAAAAAGTCCTACAGTTGTAGAGTGTAGAGTCCTACAGTTGCAGAATGTAGTCCAGTGTCATGGTGTACATTATGTGTCCATTATGATGTTATTGGTCCATTTGAAGATCCTTGGAGCTTTAGATGTTACGGTGGTGGTGGCTGTGGTGACCCTCTGGTATGTTTCATGCTAAGTCCTCGTTTAGCAATTGCCAAGAAACAGGATTTATCTGCTGGTCTCTAACTAGGTACCCTAACTAGGACAGCTAACTAAGGTGAATTTAACACTTAAACTTTCAAAAGCAGAGGACACGTTTCGTTGTGTCACTGTGCTGTGCCGCAGTGTTTCACAATGACAATCACTTCACTTTCAGATGCCAACATTTTTGCAACTCTCAAATGTGTGTTTGTTCCACAACAAACCAATGCACACAAAAATGAATGTTTTCCACCACAGTTACTGACATACTATGTTATTACCATTGGTCTAATCGTATATCTGGTTATTATTACAATTGAAACACCAGTCAATTGAGCAGATTTGTAACTGAAATTCTGCCATATGCTCCCAGTAATGAGCCCTCCAATAATGAGCACTTTCAAAGTCGATGAGGCCTTTTCCTGTTGTGATCCATATCCAAAACCAAGGTCAACTGCTCAGCATTTCCTACCTAGGACATTAATGGTTTAACAGCATCATGGCATGCCTTAGACCTCTCTAGGATCATCAGTAATTCAATATATTAAATGTGCCCTTGAAAAAATGAGAAGTGCAGAATGTTTTCGTTCACACTTTGACCATCAAAATCTTGTTCTTACTTCCAGCTCTGGCACAGTAGAACAAGACGTGTTGCTCCACCAATGTCCTTACTTTACTTGCTCAGATGAAGATTTGTTTCTGTCACGGGTGGGCTGGACATGGCATGAAGGAGGACGCTTTCGCACGATCACAGGACAGGGGTTTAATACAGACTTCACAAGACAAGGGAACATTAACACGCACAATGACCTGACGGCGATCAGACACGAACAGGATAGTTTTATACAATTATATAAATATACACCAGGTGAACACGATCAGGGAACATTACACAGGACGAACATGAAACTCCGGTCCGGACTCCGAATCCGGAGTAACCTCTGCCGGTCCGGATCATGACAGTTTCACTTCTGCCAGAATTTAAAATGCACAGGTACTGTTTATTAAACCATGTGTGTCCTGAACTAAGACAATAAAAAAATTCATCGGTTATGATGAATGCAGGTAAATACATTTATTTTGGCATATGCATCGTGAAACATACCTCCGAAGGGATGATGGGTGTTACAGATGGGTGTTAAAAATAAGTGTTAATTAACCAAACACAGAATCTGGATATTAGACAGACCGTGAGAGGATCACAGAAACACCGAAAAAGGGGGTTAGTGATATCAAATAAAAAAAAAAAGGAGCAGCAATTTAGTGACGAGCCATAATGATCAGACTGAATCAATGCCGGCTGCTAAAATAATGATATGGGCTGCACTGACGAGAAAGCAAGCCACAAATATTCCCTTACAATTTAAAAGAGAGACCATTGGCAGTGTTCAAAAGGCAGTAATGGCTTGGGCCTCAACGCGCCATATTGCTCACTAAGAGGAATGATTGGTTTTGGTTGGTGAGTGTGTGCGGTACCCAGGCCAACTGTGATGCACGTCTCCACTCTCAGCCACCGGCTCGGATGGATTCGGGTGGGCGTGACTTTGCTAAGAGACTTTGGTCGCGAAACATCTAAAAAGTGCACCGGCCCGGCAGGCAAGAGGCTTCCTGTAATTAAATGTGTAACATGGCTGCGGGCGGCTGGGGGATAGAAGCCCAAACAATCAAGGAAAGCAATTCTCATTTAAAGGCCTGCCCCTCAGCATGCTCCTATTTACGGCGTGATACAGGGTGTGCGGCCTCATTAGATTATAGAATCAATCTGTAAACAATACAATCTCAGACGTGGCGCTGGAGAAATTGAATCAATTCACCCGGCCAACGTTGGGGGATTAGAATAGAAAACGAAGTTAAGTAACTGTGTGCGAGAATGCGGCATTTTCTTGTACGTTTACGGATGGGACTTTTTTTTTATTTTTTCTCGAGGTCATGTTGGGATACGGAGCGGAGGTGTAATGCCCACCGGCGGTGCAGTGCATTCACTTCAACCTTCATCTCACCTTGAGCATGCTCGGCCCAGAGAGGCAGTGGTGGCCGAGCGGTTAAGGAAGCGGCCCCGTAATCATTTACATTTACAGCATTTACCAGACGCCCTTATCCAGAGCGACTTACAATCAGTAGTTACAGGGACAGTCCTGGAGACACTCAGGGTTAAGTGTCTTGCTCAGAGACACAATGGTAGTAAGTGGGATTTTGAACCTGGGTCTTCTAATCAGAAGGTTGTCGGTTCAAATCCCGATCCGCCAAGGTGCCACTGAGGTGCCACTGAGGTGCCACTGAGCAAAGCACCGTCCCCACACACTGCTCCCCGGGTGCCTGTCATGGCTGCCCACTGCTCACTCAGGGTGATGGGTTAAATGCAGAGGACACATTTCACTGTGTGCACCGTGTGCTGTGCTGCTGTGTATCACAAGTGACAATCGCTTCAGTTTACAATGGTAGTAAGTGGGATTTTGAACCTGGGTCTTCTAATCAGAAGGTTACCGGTTCGAATCCCGATCTGCCAAGCTGCCACTGAGGTGTCACTGAGCAAAGCACCGTCCCCACACACTGCTCCCCGGGCGCCTGTCATGGCTGCCCACTGCTCACTCAGGGTGATGGGTTAAATGCAGAGAACACATTTCGTTGTGTCACCATGTGCTGTGCTGTGTATCACAATGACAATCACTTTCGCTTCACTTCTGGCAGAGGTATCCGCAAAATGATAATGCCGGTCAAAAGAAACAGAGGACATATTCTTAAACGTCCCATTAGAAAGACATCAAGTGGCCCCCAGGGAAGAAGACGCGCAGTCTTTAGAGCCTCAGGGTGAAATACGGGCTGACAGGTCTGACGACAGCCAGCGCGTTGCCAAGGCACGGTACAATTAGTCGACTCTGAGGCAAAAGCGAAAGGACACTTCAATTCTCGCACTCGAGCTTAGCGCGGCCCCAGAGGACCAATCAAAATGTGCTAACGCTGCGCAGATGGCTGAATGGATAAACACTGAGTCACCGAGGAGCCATATGTAAGCTTGAGGATCAGGCCGGTTATGATACCTGTCAGATTTTATTTCATGACTTTTACGTCTGCAGTCACTCCGATAGACGGACTGACAGACAGACGTGTACACGGACAGCTATTTAAACGCATTTTCATATCCTTTTACCATTGGCCTAATGTCTTGAGTGTAGAGAAAAACAGAGCTGAAAAATTAAGAGCATACTGTAAGTAAGAACAGGCAGAAAGCCCTGCGGTGCTACTAAACAAGTACAAAAAAGCAGTGGAGAGTGAAGCCATTTTTAGTTGGTATTATATCTGGAGCACCGCTAATGCTCAGGGGCGACTGATTCCACCAATAAGCAGAATAATGACTAAATGGCATTTAAATATGAAATATTTAATATTATAAGAGCCCTTTTTACATGACGATTGTATTACTCTTCGCTAAAGGCTAATGTTTTGCCACAAACTGGATGGCGGCCTGAAACAAATTAGTTACGGGTTAGGAGTTGGCAGTTAAGTGGCACGTACAGAGCTGCAGAAACACTTTTTTTTTTTGTATTTTCCTAGATTGTTCTGTGCGTAATGTTGCTTGCGGTTACATCAGCTATGAGCAAATAGCTTTTCTGTATTGTCCAATACACAAAATTCAATTTTCTTTAACCAGGCCATCCAACAAAATCTGTTTTCTCTTTCACATTCAACTGCAGACTCTGGTTATGATGACAAATACGGCCACGAATTGCACTGAAGCCTTCAACACAATCCACCGTGTTTAATTCAGAACAAGTATTGATGGGGTAGAGTGAAATGTCACCGAGGCCTAGAGGGCCCGGCTGGAAAGTTTAACCAAAAGTAACTCGCTGTCACACATCTGGACTACAACACAAGCAGTAGCCAGGGGTCTTAAGTCTTTCTGTGCTCCGGCGTTCTCTCACCCCACTGGGCACTCGCAGGAAAGATTAATAGTATTCTTTCTGAGCTGAGCCATTCCTTTTTTGCAGCAGGATCAGTTACCACATGCACTTCCACGAAAATGCTACTGTAAAACAACCTGACAGGGAATATCCTGCCCCCTTTTGTGTTGTGCTAGCCTGCCCACGGTCACTGTTTTGTGCAGAATTTAAAGCAGATCCACACGGAAGGCAAGTGGTAGATTATTGTACTTTATTACCCATGACTGGAAATAAATATGGTTTGACATTAACAAAATAGTGGTCACAACTACACTAATATTGTCACAGGCAGGCACTGCTGGGCAGTCAGGCTGATAATTTGGTCCTGATCACTGCCACTGATTAGGCTCCAGTGATCAGGACCCTTTATAAGTTTGTATGCAGGAGATAAGGGTTGCTGCTGCATTAACGTGCACACATTCCCAAACTTCCTAACTTAGTAACATGCTACCTGGTTCTTTTGTGTTTTTGGCCTTTGTGCTGTTTGAATTAATATGGTTTCATTTAAACGTTCAAGCTCCAAGGCCTCTTCACTTGCCCAACCTTGTGGCAAAAAAAAAGAAAAAAATGTTGTCCTGTATGTAGAACTTTGCCAGGGTTGCTCATAAAATTAGCACTTGCAACCCCCATATTCCACTTTGAGTCATGACAAATATTTACAGTCTGGATTTTCACTTCATTTGTTGAGTTTATTCCCATCGTCAAATATTTGCGCATGCTTCCTGCAACAAACTCCCTGCACGGGGGAACATCACGGCATTTCTTCATCACATTCATTGCGCTGAAAGAAAGCAGGCAAAACTCACATAGCGGCTTGATTGCCGCGTCGACTTTCGGGGCGCCCCACACCTGCTAACATGATTGCACTTTTTACTATTTAACAGTATTCCAGCTGCAAAATATCAAGTTTCTTTTTTTTTTTATTCCTCTGCTAAAACTAAATAAATATAGAAATGAATCTCTTTTCAGAATAGGGACCAAAGGCCGATTATGGCAGCCCTTGGCGTGCACACAAAACTGCAGATGATGTGGTTTTGATTTGACATCATTCATGCTGCCGCACTTGCAGTAGAAATGATTAAATGACTGATTCAGACCTGTGCCATTGGGAAACGGGGTCAAGAAGTAGGAAAAGCCAAGAATGTGAAAATGATTGAAAGCGTTTCTTTTTTTCGTTTTTTTTTTCGTGACATTTCGGTGAAAACCAACTGCCAGAGCCGGTCTCAGTGGGACAGTGAAAACTTCAGATGCTGTGGGGCTGCTTTCCTTTTCCTGTGTTACCTGAACTGCTGAACTCAAGTACCCCAGGCCCCTTGACATTCAGCATGGAATCACCCAGTCACAAATCTGATAATAAATAGATTCGATTCATTTTTGTTGATTATCTATATTGAAAACGAGGTGAAAATACTTGATGAGCACACACCTCTGACAACACAGGACATTTGAATAATAACATACTGTGCTATTAACTGCCTACCAAAACCCTTTAAACGACTAAATGACATAAATGATGATCACTAAACAAGGAAACGTTTGTATTTAATGCTTAATAGTGTTTATAAATGTTGCACTTATGATTAATTGTGATTAATCACAATTAATTATTAAGACCTGAGTTTTCTATAATCCAAATTTATTTGTTTCAGATGATGCACCCAAGAAAGCTGTTAACTATGCCAGGCCATATTTTGCCCTAAAACTCCATGTGTCCATCTCCATCTTTATGTGGGGACTGTCTAAGATGAATTTTCCTCCATTTCGTAGTTCACACGTCACACGGGAAGTAAACAAAACGCAGCTGCACTAATTGCATTCATTATTTTTTATACATGAAATAGTTAGAAATTAATTGCAGCAATCAACACTTTAATTTTGACGGCTCTATGAATATCTAATCTGTGGAAGGACAGCAATAACGCAGTCAAGGTCCTGAGTTTCTATTTGGGATTAGACTGAATAGGAATTGTGCGACATAATTCATAATTGGGTATTTAGATGATTACACTTTGTGTGTTTCTGCACCCTCCTGAACATTCCGGTATTCCCTTTGTATGATTGATTCCGTTACATGAAACTAGGATGTGTTCAAAGTATATATTATATATTAAGATTTTCCTGTTCTCACTGCTTGTGCCCATTTTGAAAACGAGCTATCCAAGTCTTTGATTTAAATGACACAGAATGACATGTCCTGAATTAATGAGGAGGCCTTATTGGTATTCCAGATTGGTATGCATGGCATCCAGATTCATCTGCTGTTTTTCACTGCAGGACTTCATATGGTGCCCTTTGCCTTATACACACCTCAACACACAGGTTCTCAACTAGTAACTTCTGCTAGCCCTGTAGTACAGTATATTATGTATTATATGAGGTGTAGGATTAAGAAGATTTTACGCTCATGTATCATAATGGCTTGGAGTTCATTTAGAAAATGTGCTCTACCAGATTAAGCTAAATGTTTTTATTCAAGTGATTAATTGAGTTGAAGTCAAATATTTGATTTAGAATACGAGCAAGCTAAGTGCTTGCTGTTGCCCTTGAGGGTACACGTATGTTCCGAAGGCACCAGTGATCACTCTTTCCATTTGCAAGCGCCGCCAGACTCCCACAGATTTCCATTAAAATCTGCTCACTGCTCGGAGGCAGTCTTGTGCAAAATGCCGGAATCGTCACTCTCGTCACATAATACCTATTTGAATACAATTTTGGTTGTCTTTCTAGGGAGGCTTTAGGCCTATCAGGAAACAAATGTGCTGTGTTATGCTGCGTTTGACAATAGTATATTTTTGGCACACTGAAAAAGGCAAAAAAAAAATCAAGGCAAATGGCCTGACTGTTTAAAGAAATGTCATTTTTTTATTCCAGTGTCAGCTGATTAAAATGCATTTTTTGGCACAGCCAGACATACTGCCCACACAAAATAATGATTTAATGTACACATTCTTGTTATGTTGTTTTTCTTTAATCAGTTAACACTATTTGCACACTTTTGCCAGCCTTTGGGGCAACTTGGCTAATTAAAAATGAATGTCCAGTATATGAAATATGTTCTTTTTATTGCAATGCTTCAGCACACTCCCCCATCTCCTCTCACAGACACTGCCTGTGGGTAGGAGTCACGGCCATTTATTTAATACGCTTCACTGGATGGGAGCATTATATTAAAGATTAAATATGCATACACACTGCATTTTGGAATGGGACCCCCTAGGGTCATTTGCTATTGGCACTATATTGAGCAGCAATGAAAGCAAACACATTTGATTTGCTTTTCCTGGTTTTGTGAAAATAGTTTTGTCAATAAAATGTCAGTCTGAGCTTTAAAGGGTCATTGTTTGGAGAATTTGAGCATGCTTGACTTATAATTACATAGCTGATTGCTTAAAAAGGGATCATGCACAAATTCATATCAGCAGTGAATGATGGCATACACCAATCATCCAGAACATTATGACCACCTGCATAATACTGAATAAGTTCGCATAAACCATGATCTATTGCTATATGTGTTCCAGTAGACCTCTGAAGGTATGTTGTGGTATCTCACACCAAGCCATCAGGAGCAGGTCCTTTAAACCTCTGCAAGATATCCAACAGATGCTCGAGCGAATCTGAAAAATTTGAAAGGCTTAGTCAATGCGTTGAACTCATTGTTGTGTTCCTCAAAGCATTGTTTAGCCATTGTGGTGTGGCAGGGAGCATTATCTGGCTGAAAGAGGGCATAGTCATCAGGCAAAGTAACATCCATTTGAATGCAGAACACGAGGTTCTCGTATTGCATCCAAATGCCATGTAAGTGACACAGATGCACCCGACCAAGAACATGAAAGAAAACGTAAACGATAATGTATTTCATAAGACCTGGACACCATAGACATATAAGGCTGTCTATTAATTCATAGCAAATGAAAGGTATTGGCCCAGCTGCCCCTGTGGTCAGCAAAAATTGAAAGGATTAATGTTTCTACAATTGCAAATGAATGTGTTCAAATTACCCAGGTGGAGCTTGGCAAAGTAAAACCATTCAGTATGAGAGTCAGGTCAGTAAAGGGAGAAAATGGTCTGAAGCTGCAGGCAGCCTGGGACAGCAAAAGGGATATTTGATAGGTCAATATTGGATAAAATGATAAGGATAGAAGGTCCGGATGGATGGATACAACTTAGTTGGCTTGCATAATTCCTGCATGGCCAGTGTGCATAGTAATAAAATATTCCAGTGGCAGATGTAGCTCTAACTCAGATTTTGCAATATCACTTTGGAAGTCATACCATCCACTGGTCCACCATGCATGACTGTGGTTTGTAAAATGCTTCACAAAGCTTGGGAGATGAGACTTTGAATATCAGTCTGCAGCTGATGAGTTTGATAGCTCGATAGTTTCGAGACGTACAAACTAAAATATAATGGGGGTTGGGGGGGGGGGGTGCAAAATGGATTTTTGGAAGCAACAGATATCCACTCCCCAGTGATCTTAAAATTGTTTTTCTTCCGAGGATGTTAATGACGCCGACTTTTTTTCCACCTATAAATTGAAGTTGTTACTCATTACTGAATGCTTCTGCCTTTAATATGGTGTGCATAAAAAGGTACATCAAAATCCAAGGGAAATTGGACACCGGAGAGAAATGAAATATAATTAGTTGAGCGTGAAGGGAACATGTTTCTCAACAGTGGACACAGCTGAATTTTAATTTTCCAAGAGGTGGTGAACGGAGCAGCCATTTGCTACACTATGCCGGGCTTTAAAAAAAAAAAAAGCTCCTCAGAAAAAGTTTTACTTGTTTTACACCGCGTTGCGTAGCCATGGTGCAGCTGGTCTACCTGTGGCTTTGTTTTGTGTGTTGCAGTGGCTCTTTCAGCCGTAAAATTGGCAGAGAGGAGCAGGGTTAAATATGTGCAGCATGTACTGATGTATGTGGACTGAAGAAATGTTTCCGTGGCAGGCTTCGCACACAGCCGCCACGCTAATCTGTGTGAAGGCGAATGGCAAATGAATAAATATGAAATGGTTTTCACGTGTCAGCGCCTTGTCTGTTTCACTCAGGGCGGACACAGCATGCAATTTTTAAGGCCTTCATTGATGGAGACAGACGAACGTCTGTGATGATCTCTCCCACTGTTGTCTGACATTTCATTATGACAGTCTATTGCCAAGAGAAAATAATAGGCTATGTTTATTTGGTCACATCTCCGACAGAGTGAACAAAATCATGTGTCTAAAACACAAAAAAAAGAATAATTGGTTATGGCAACTACAAAAGTCCACAATTGCTTACACTTGGCACACTAAACACAATATCAGTTTTTTGGTCCTGCAAATAGCTTTTAAAAGCCTATACCACTGATATTAGATGGCCAAGTAAATAAAATGCATTTGTTCTTTGAAACCACAGGAAATAATTTAGAATTATGTAGAATTCCATCCCTCGTGAGCAAAACAGCTTTTAATGTGGAAAGGTTACGCATGAACCCCATTGTAAATTAGCATCCTATTATTTTAGATGCTAAACTGTAATTATATTATTGTCTGGCTTTCACCGTCTGTTTAAGACATTAAATAATGACCTGCCAGTAATTTGTTAGACTTCTGGTGAGCTTATGTGTGCAAACACATGGAAAGCCAGCCCCAGTCTCTACACAAAACTTCAGATATCACAAAAAAAATTGTAATCTTGAAAAGGCCACCCTGGAATTTGCAGGGAAAAAAATCAGTGGTTACAAGATGTTGGGGTGGTGGCAGAGGGGTTCTCTGGCTAATTGCTCCAAAGTAGGCAATGTGTGTCACAGAGCCCCAGAGAACTCAAGGCCTCGCCACAGAGTTACTAAATTGGCCGACTTCACAGTACAGCCTGTGCTGAGATGAATGGGAAGTTTTCCATAAAGGAATTTCTAGTCTGCTTAAAAAAAGAACACTGGTACAGACCACAGATGAGGACCAAAGGTACGCTACTCATTATAATTGTGCACTGAAAAGTCTTTAGGAATTCCTCCTCAATGTAATGTAGACATAAACAGAAAGCTGTTTCTTAGGCCTGTTGCGTTAACAGATATAAAAGACCTAGCAGTAGGTTGGACTAAATTCATTTCATGAAAGTTAGAGGTGCATATTTTTGCACACATTTATGATTCCAACCTGTGTGTTTTTTGTTTTTTTGGTTTTTTTTTTTACAATTCTATTCATTTATGGCTTTTTCTTTTTTTTACAACTTACATTCCATAGAAACAAGATAGCACCAAAACCAAAAATTGTAAATGATGCTAAATATATTTCATGTTTTAAGACTACTCAATGCAATGAACATCGTTTGCTGCAATAACAGCATTTCACAATAAAAAGTTATTTTTCCAACAGTTCTAAAAGTTTGTATTTTGAGAACATCCCATAAAGTTAGCATATAGCATTTAAAGCAGACTGAATGTAGAGAGAAGAACCCTGAAGAACTTGTTTATCACGCCGCTGAACAGAGGGCACACCTGCAGGTGGGTGATTTTTGTGGTGGTGGAGCTGATGCGATAGAACCAGCCAAGATGTGTCGCTGGGAGCAGAGTGAAGCTGGGAGGGAAGGTCTCTGCAGTGAGATGCCATGCACCCTGGGAGAGAGATGGTTCCGAAGTCACTGTGAGATAGGCTAGAACCCAGTGGGGGACCGTGGGTGTGGCTTGGCAGGGTGTCGCTTGGTGGGGCGTAGCTTGGTATGACATGGTGGTGGTTTGAGCTTGACTTGGATCGATCAGGGGCGTGGCTTGACATGACTTGGGCGTGGTTTGGTATGACGTGGGAATGACATGAAATGGTGTGGCCGTGGCTTGGGTGTGGCTTGGGTTGAGCGTGGGCTTACCTTGGTATGGCCGGAAGATGGGCGTGGGTGGACATCCCAGTTGGATGGAGCCGTTTTGTGGGTGGTTCGTAGCATTGTGGGGGGGGCTTTTAAACCCTGACCATTTCCTCTTCAAATCCCACACTGTCAAGCTGCCTCTTAGGTCCCCTTGAGCAAGGTGCTGTCCCCACAAACTGCTCCCTAGGCATCTTCCACAGCTACCCACTGTGAAGTAAGTGGGTACCCACAGCTACCCACTGCTCATTAAGTGTGATGGGTTAAAGGGCACATTTTGTTCTCTGCATCACAATGACAGTGATTTCACTTTCACTTTCAGTTCACTTCTTCAAAGTAGCCTCAATCATATCCTCCATGGAGTAAATATGTTGAAACCTTTGAATGACACACTACCACTATTCCTATATTCCAATGCTGGTCCTTGTTCTGCCACAAAAGTATATGAAACATAAGGTGTACTTTGTACTCATGAGCTGGAGGTCCCAGGTTCAGCATTAAATGTATTCAAACTGAAAATAAAAACAGTTTTTAAAAACTTATATGAAAGCCCACAAAGGATCCTTGTTGGTATTTTGTCAGGAGAAGAGGTCAGGTTATCCACACTATTTTCAGAGGCACAGAGAATTCATTTTTACTTTTCTTGTCAGCGTTTGGCTGTGTCTCAAAATCGCAGTGTGCAACCTTCCAAGATAGCACTCAAATTAACAAAAGAAGCCGTATGATCCCATAAAAAGATTTTTTAAAAGCCTGATACATCTGAGATGTCTGGTTCATAAGGTCTGACACACTCAACTGTATCTCAAAAAAGAAACAACATCTTCAGCTATTGCAAACCTCCCGCCTGGAGAACTATGCCAAGAATTAATGTTTCATCCTAACTTTCTCATAAGAACTAGACAGCATAAGAGGAGGGCCTTTTTGGCCACTCTGAATGATGGGAGTGAATTATCATGACAAGACCACACTCGTTCATTCTGGCTAGCTCAGCGAAGCTCAGCTAGCTGACCTCACCTGAAGATATCATCTACATTTACAGCCTTTACCAGACGCCCTTATCCAGAGCGACTTACAATCAGTAGTTACAGGGAGACACTCAGGGTTAAGTGTCTTGCTCAGGGACACAATGGTAGTAAGCGGGGTTTGAACCTTCTGGTTCATAGGTGAGTGTGTTACCCCTAGGCTACTACCACCCCTAATGTCATCCTCTACTCCAGTAAGCTTCTTGTGGTGGTGAATTTATCAACAAAATGACTTCATAGGTCAACTAGATCAACATAGATCATCTAACAAATGTTTTTTGTCATATCCAGGCAAAAAAATTCATCGCACAACATGTAACATTAACTAAATTCATTGCCCATCCAACAAAATATCACTAGAAATGATATGAAATGAATATAAATATTTAATAACCAACCATTGAGGTACAAGTAAGAGAGAAGGTAGGCCACTACAAGCCCTGTAAGCACCTGATGGTAGTAGTCTAGTGGGTTAGACACTCGCCTATGGAACAGCAGTTACAGGTTCAAATCCCACTTACTACCATTGTGTCACTGAGCAAGACTCTTAAGCCTGATAACTCCAGGGTGACTGTCCCTGTAACTACTAATTGTAAGTATCTCTGAATAAGGATGTGAATTGTGCATTTTGAAGGACTCTTCACAGCCCTCACATGCACTCTTCACCCTCCTACCATGCGGAAAAAGGTACCAAAGCATTCGGGCCCTCACTGCCAGACTCTGCAACAGCTTCATCCCACAGGCCATCAGACACCAGAACACTCAGGGACTCACCCGTTTGGACTGATACACACACACACACACACACACATACACACACACTGCCTCATTTATATTGTTTGATTACGTTATTTCATTTCACTATGTGCTGTCTAACACGTATATAGCTGAAATGACAAAGCTCAACTTCAACTTCAGGATGTCTGATAAATGATGTAACTATCACTTTTGCATCTTTGACATAACGTCTTATTTCTTTTTTTTTAATCTATTTAGAGTTTCTTTAGGAAGCTTTAAACTAAAGGTACACAACACAGGTTTAAAAGCTTCACCAAGAGCCTCCAGTCAAGTACAGAATTGAAAGAAAAGGCAATAAACCAATGAAAAGGCATTCTTCACGTTTTTCTGCTACTTGTAATAAAATCTTCGATATCCATAGGAGATCCAACACTTCAAGCAGAGAGTCATCTTCTGCTTTAATGTTACAACAAATTCACAACTTGTTTGACAGAAACGATTACAACTTGACAGCGGTTAGAGAACGTTGCCCAGATAACATTCCCAGATAACAGCCCAGGGTTCAATGCAATGTCTCTTTTAACTCTCGTTGTTACCTAATTATCATTCAACAAGCTCAAGTTCATATTTTTTGCATTTCTTTTTCAGTATTTTAAATTTGAAAGAATATCTAAGAAAATGCTATTCAGTTTCTTGTGAGTAATTTACTGCGATCCAAGGGGGCGGCACCTAAAATCTTGCCTAGGGCTCCAAATTTGTTAGGGCTGGCCCTGCACAGTACACAACAACAAGAAGCTCCTTCCCTGCTTGACTCCCAAATTGCAATTATTATTATTATTATTAAAAGGCCATTTAATTATACATTTTACCCGTTCATATTTACCCAAGATCTGTTGATATTTTCCCCAGAAGCTTTGAGATTATCTTAGCAAAATTCCCCAGTCGTGCAACCTTCAAACTATTGATCAAAATTATTCATAATGCATGTAAGAGTACAGGCCCTCTGGAGATCCTTAAGGCGTGGGAACATTATGTACATTATAGTGCATAATGCCATATAAACTGGAGGCCTTGGTTTTACTTGAATAATGGCGTGATCAGGTTTACTCCAAAGGGACATGAAAGTCAGAAAACCGCCACTGTGGCTGGTCTGATGTGACTAGAGGTCTTGTGGGAGGCAGATCGGTGTCAAATCAACAAACATTCTGGCGCCGCTGCCTTTCCAAATGTCAGGTTGCACCTCTCAGCAAAGGCTGAGCGTAGCCATGTTTGAGCCATCTCGTGCAACCCTACGTGAGTCTGTGATTATTTACTTTAGCCATCTGGCCTTCTGTTTGGTGCAGAAAAAAATGTAATATTGAATCAGGCACGCATCATATAGTATACAGTGGACCAGAGAGCCATTCTTCTCCCTTTCATAAAACAAGTGGATAACCTGACACGGTTCCCCAGCATCAGCTGAACATTTGACTTTGATGTTGTGGAGGGGCAGTGTGCAGGTTTCAGGGGGTGATCACGGAAGAGAGGAAATCCCCACGCTACCAAGCTATAATATACCTTTCAAGAGCGCTGGGAGGTGCTGACATCACATCCATCAATGGCCCTGAACCTGGGCTGGGGAACAGGGTGCTCCAGCCCCCTCCGGAACAAAGTCCAGCGGCGTGATGTATATCAGACGCATGCATCCCCTTCCTGACAGCTCTGGTACAGAAGAAATATGCTGAGGATGTGCTGACCCTGCATTGGATATCACATCAACGACACGCTGAGACGGCTGCACGAGGTGAACGCATTACGAAGGCCATGTATTCTCATAGGAGCCACATGTTGGGATAGGAAATGGAGAGAGAGGTACGCAAGTGTCTTATGGCTTTCCCAGCACCGCCCTACTGTAATTTAACCAAGTTGCGAAATGAGGAGATAGAGATGTATTTCCAAAGCAAGTCCCTGGTCAGCTTAATGTAGCTGCAAAGTGATTTACTCTGCCGTCTCTCAACAAATAACCCCATTCATTTGTTGTGACACCTTTACAAGGTTTCCAGCAGCTCTGCTACACTTAGCAATAGCCAACTTCATTTAGCAAAGAGCAAAAAATATAACAATCCTTTTTTTTGGTTCTTGGAGTTCAAAGAACAAAAGAAAACTTCAAAAACATGGAAAAGTTCTCCACCCAATCCCTGAGCATCGCCGGCATTGCGTTCTTCGAATTTTTGAATGCTGCAAGCCAGCCATGCTGAAAACCCTTCTGGTTACTGGAGTGTGTCAAAGTGACAAGAACTTGTCCCCCTCTTCATTAGATCCAAATGCTGCTTTCTTACCTAATTCATGTTTCCTCTCTTCACAACGAGCACAAACAGCTCCACGGAGCATAAAATTACTTTGAACAGTGAAAGGCTATTGCCATTAACAAATGTCCCATAATAAAAAAAAAGATAACTGAAAGCACATTTTCTCTCAGCACAGGCAATGGCCCTGAGGTCGAGATTCCGCCATGTGATTTGTGGCATTGAGATAAGAATAATATGTACACATTTGTTTCATTTAGCGCATATCAACGTTAATCTGAAAATGCCAAACGTGCAGATTGCTGATTATTTTCTTGAGCTTCCAGAGCATTTCTATGTGCGGTTCAGTGCATTTTCACATATGTCTTCATCCAGAGAGGTTGTGTGACACAACTTTTCAAAATAATATGACCGTAAAAGCATAAAACCCGGGAATTATTGGATAATTTGTTAATGGTTCACAATTATAGCATTTTTGTGGCTTGAGACATACAGTAAAAGTTGTTTCATCCAAGCGTGCCGAGGGATCTGGACATGTGTTTTTAGTTACGGCACTCCCACTTCGGGTTTCTGATGCGGTGCAGACTTCTCCAGGACCCATTAATGGATATTTGAGTCTCCCTCCCTCTCTACAAATTTTGACATGTTTTTGTCGTATTATGTGTCTAATAATTATGGGCCCAATTCTCCCTTGTGCATCAGCCAAAACAGCCTCTGCGCATAACGCCTGCCACAACATTATTTGAGTCAACAGGGGCATGGCTCCTAACCCTCACCAGAATTGTTAGATTGGTTGTATCCATAGCTGCTTCAGACACTGATGATACTGCTCTTTGTTTGTCTGACATGATATCGCAATGAGTATTTAAGTATTTTTTTTCAGTAATTGCAGCTGGCAAACTTTTACAGTCTATATAAATACACATTAATGACACCTAATGTTAAAATTTGAAAATCACAACTAATCTTTCAGCTTAACAATTTTAGATCGCTGTTCCACTACATTCCATCAGGTTTATTGCATAATTACCTCCTCCAATTAAGACAGCTGTCCATAGGACTGAAATTCAATTCAATACATGTTGTGTCACAATTGTCTAGGTGTGTAAATGGTGTTGGATTTTACTGTTTCAGACGAGGTGCGTTTCCACTTCCCCTTCCTTCAAGTAAATAACTATATGTTTGTGTCACGATGGCTGGACATGGCGAGGAAGAACAAGGGACAAGGGAAACATCACCAAACAATGAGCCGACGGTGAACAGACACGAACAGGGCAGCTTTATACAGGCAGACACCGGTGAAGACAATCAGGAAACATAATAACACATGAAACTCCGGTCCGAACTCTGGACCTGGAGTGGCCCCTGCCAGACCAGATCATGACAGTTTGTTTGTCCCATATTACAATAAATTGGCCCTCCTCTCCCTTGGTGTTAACTTGTACAGAAATAAAAATACAAATTCACTGAACTATATCAATTATCAATTGTGTATTTGTAGTTTTTTATCATCTTTTTTTATGGAGCCTATGTAGATTCACCAGGATAAAACTGTCATTGACAGCACTGGAAAATGAGTGTGTTACACAGGGTTCTGACATGCAATGCAGTTCACATGATTTTGGTACATTTGTCCCTTTGTGGGACCACAGGACCTAACGGTCCAGAACAAGAGAGAAGGGTCAGTGCCAAACGACTGCTGAAACAAGCCAAGGCAGCATCTCCACCACAGTTATGAAGGAATATCATGCTAAACAAGTGCACTCATCACTCCAGTGAAGTAACGGAGACTGGAGAATCTGTTCCAATGTGACTAAAGTAGCTATGGTGCCTCATTCAACTCAATGCACTCATAACTCATCTGTGTTTTGAATGTTTCAGACTAGGCCAAACGAGCTTCTTACAGGGTGTCCAGTCATTCATTTCTAGAAATGAAGCATTAGACACTTACTGCATAACAGTCTTCACTGTTATGGTGTCTCATGATAAAGTGCAGTCAATTATGGCACTGCATGGTAACAATAATGGCATTTCCCCTGCTCTCTACTGATAATGGCGCTTTGCAGTTTGGCAGAGTGGTTCAACTCCGTCTGATCTCTCATTTGCAGACAGTTAATACAAGGTGTCACAGGGAGGCGGGTAATTGTCTGTGAAGTAAAAACTACTTAGATCCCTGAAAAGGCCTGCAAGTTGCCTGTCTGGATGAGATCCCACCTAATGAATTGTTCACGATGTTCCCTTCGACACAGACTCCTAGCTGATGGAAGGCATCCCTCACTTCTGCTGACGTATCAAGCAATGTGGTCTCACTGCGGTGTGAATTTTCCTGGACTGGATCAGAGTCTATTTGCTTTCAAAGCCTCAAATTAAACTTGTGGTAATGTGGCAAAGTCCTGCGCTAAGCCTGCCCTACATTATTTTTAGTGGGTTAAACTTTGAAACAGCTTTGCTATAAAACCAACATTGTATCCCAGAATCTGTACTGGAAGATTGAACGCACTATCCTCCAGTACATATACTCTCTTATTGGGTAATAATTCAATATTTGTAACGTGGGAAGTGGAAAATGGTCAAACATATGAGTTCAAGCTCCCTCTAAACCTTTTACTGTAATATAAAAGTAATAAATAGAAATAAAACATTGTCTGAACAGTACGATTGGAGTATAAAATTACTTTCAACTCAAACAATCTCACAATTTGACCAATATTAATCACAGCCCTTTCCAGGGGAGCATAAAAATGGCCTAGGCCAGTGGTTGCTCGCTGTGAAATTGAACATGAATCACTTTCAGCAGGTTGTGTTTTTAATAGCGCTGTGGGGACTAAATTAATCAATCGTGCACACTCTCCCGCTCCCATGCCTCAAGTGCATCCTGTTCCCCTCTGCCAGTGCATGTCCTTCATCTAATTAAAAGGGGAAGAAAAGGTTTCTCGGCCATTTTGGCCCTTTTCTCCTGAAGTTCAGCCTGTCAGCCGAGACGTATTTCAAGTGGCACATTACGGCTGCACAATATGTGGGCTGTCTGCAGGGAGCCAAAGGTACAGATGACCCAGAAGAAGCATCCAACCGGGAGCAGTTATCTGCAGGCTCTCCCTTTTCCTTTCCTTTCATTACTACCTACTCGATCACACAAATGACCCTACACAAACGGCCTCTGAGCAATGCGTGGACGTGTTCATAGACATAAATAGACACAAGCACTATGTCTCAATGGCTTAATGGTTCACTAGGGGAGAAATTATAATTACTGTAAATAAAAATATGAGTAAATATATATATATATATACATACAAATGCTATTTGCTGAGCTTACACAGCCAAGTGTAAAGAGACAGGCACAACTATTTCCTTTTCCCTGCAAACTCGGAGAGAAGAGGCTTTGTTAAAACAGAATATCTGAGGAGAACGTCAGCAGCAGCTGACAGTCTTCAAGTGAAATGATTCCCTATTTTGTTTCTGTGGTTGAGATTCCGGGTTGTTACAGGGGTTCTTAAATAAAAGCCAGGCAACATGAGGATCCTGCTCTCTTCTGTACTTTTTTTTTCTGTTTAACAACTCCAACCTCATAAAACAGTTTCAATGAAAGCCTGAATGTGTGTAATGAAAAGGGGGCACGGTTGTAAAACAGAAACACATTATAACAAGTAGGCTGTGGATGACATGCCACCGAGGAATTCGCTTTTCATGATAAGGTCACCAGGGCTGTATAAAAGGCTGTGATATTCTGCTGTAATGGAGCTTCTTGTCTTGTGAGGTCGTGAACACAGGGATTTTTCCCAGCTTTAAACCATAAGAAAATGTTAAAGAGAATTATCCCCAAAACATTTGTAAGCAGACATCCCACCCTACAAGTTACATGGGACAGAATACAAGATTTACATTAATATATACATGCAACAAGAAAGACAAGAATCACATTTTTTATGATCTTTGTGCATGTCGTGCATTGACGGGTACAAGTTTAAAGTGAGGAATGAGGAAGTAGCATGCATGAGAGCTGTCAAACATTTTGGGCTCCTCCCAATTTAACAAATTATACTTAATTTCTTTCAGGACACATTTAATTGTAAATAAAATCTATTATTCTTATTTTAGCTCTTTATGAAAATCCTGTGGATATCTTTCAAACAAACCCCACACTTTGTGTGTAGTGCTACGCTTAGCACCTGTTTAAAAAAAAGTGCCCACTGCCTCCATATTTAGTAATATAATTGTTACACCTTGTAATACCACCGTTTCGGGAGAATGCATAGGCGCACAACATTGTGTATACATGATTTTTAATAGAAAAAAATTGAAACAGCACATGGGCCAACAGGAGAGTATGGGAACTCTCCTTCCTTTAAAGGGTCCTAATGGCTGAAAACGCACACAAACAAAGGTCAAGCACATAGCATCACACTGAGACCAAGCAGGACAGGGGAGTGAGATAACTGGGATGTGAGGCAACGTAAAACACCAGTCCTCATCAGCAAACCGCACAGATTACACCGGTGGTGGACCTTCCAGCATTTATGTGGTGACACCTGGTGAGCCAGGGGTACCGAGGCAACACAATTTAAACCTAGTCATACACAAGTATATGTTTAAAGACTGCCTTAATTTCTAATTCATTCTTATCAAAGAAACAACAACAAATACAAAAAAAAAAAAGTTTTTCTCCACTCAACCATATAGCCACAGTAAGAGCAGCTAACACTACAGTACCATCTCTGTTTACAGTCTAGGACTCTGAACCTGACACATCCATCATCATTCAGGTGAGGTTGTCAAAAGGAAAAAAATAGTGACATGATTCTTAGCCCAGACCTTTGGATTTAGAGAAAGTGATTTCCTGTAACATAATTCATGAACTCCATCGCCCCCACTGTCCAGAAAATGTGGCTCCCTGGGCAAGAAAGCAGGACCAATCTCCAATCTCTGCATCTCACCAGCCAGGTCATGGTTTCACACTGAGCGTAAACAGACAGGCTCCTTGTGTGATGATGGCAAAATACATAGCGCAGCTAGGCCATGGAGTCAACAAGAAAACAATTCTGTTCTAAATGATCATATATCTCAGTTGATTCCAGTGGGGAGCTCTCTCATCTGAAGGAGTGGAAGTCTGACTTGAGCCAAAACCAACAGCCCTGTTTCTGATGGAAAGCCCCCTGAAGAGAGAGGTCCGTAACAGCGGGCACAACTTTCTTCTCTTCTTTATTTCATTTTGAGTAGACCTTCACAAAGCTAAACAAAAAGTACGTCTAAAGAAGCTCCAGACATCCAACAAAGAGCTGAGGTTCCACATCCTGAATGAAACAACAGTTGGTTAGAGATGTTTTTCACAGTGTAATCTGAGCGTTATTTCCTCCATCTTGCATTTTTCCACTTGAAAGTGTTATTTCTTCCATATGAACATCCCTCGGGCTTTGATTAGAATGTTTTATGGGGTTATGAAGGACAGCCTGAAGTCTTCCATTTCTATGTTGTCCATATGTGCCGTTGGTTTCAGCCTGTTGTGCTATGGCTAATGCAGGACGGCCACACTGAAGCATAACGCATAGGCATACAATGATGAATAATGGATGCAACAAAGTGAGGGATTGAGGCTGACAAAAAATATTTAATAGTCCACTGGAGATAAGGAGGAAAAACAGCTGTCCAAATCTTGATAATCATAATGCACAGTAATCAGCCATGACATTAAAGTGAGTGATCAGTTATTAAAGTTGATTTATTGTAAGCAGAGAATATGGACATGCTGTTAGATAACAGAAAAACTCCAAAATAACAGGTCTTGGACGCATTTTTACACCTTTACCAAAAGTGGTCAAATGAGCCAGCAGGGTGATAGACATAAACTTGGTAATTGGTTGGAAAAATGTCACAAAGAGACACCAAATTAGCCAGTTCCAAATGTGTCTTATGAAGATTTTTTTTAATGAACTGATTATAGGATTAGTCTTGGAACAAAATACCACAACACACCTCCAGAGGTCTTGTGGAGTCCACGGCTTAGAGCAGAACCTACACAACATTACGGGCAGCAGTGGCCTAACGGGTAATGAAACAGACCCATAAGCTGAAGGTTACAAATTTCGCAGGGTGCACTGTGTGCTGTGCTGCAGTGTTTCTTAATGACAATCACTTCAATTTCATTTTCATATTAGAAAGGAGGGTTTTATTGTTGTGGCTGATTGGTTTAACAGCCCATGCTGCTGGAACTGCTGTGTCGTTTTTAGTGAAAATAGTGAATTAGTTGTCACATGTGACACACAGCAGCACAGCTCCCAGTGCACACAGTGAATTGTGTTTTCTGCATTTAACGCATCCCCTGAGGGAGCAGTGGGGACCGAACTTTGCTCAGGGGCAACTGCGCAAAATCAGGATTCGAACCGGCGACCTTCCGATTATGGGTGATTTATCATTTTCCAGATCAAATGCAGCTGAGCGCAACATAAACAGATACCTAATTATTCATGAAAAGCATTATCAGACTCACAGAACTGAAGATGTTCAGTCTTTAAATGCAATCTGATCTTTACCCACAATGGCTCTGAGTCTGTTTTTTGAATGGCGAAGCAATATCCTCGGGGAAATCCAACCGTGCAGAAGACAAATGTTTGGAGATTTGGAGTTCCTATAAGCTTTATTGCAAATCTGGGATGGTACTGATCTTTTATTTGGTATTTGTTTTTTCATTCATGCCTCTCAGCCCAGTTCCATCACAAAGTGTCGCAGTAGTATACTACCATCACGCTAATGCACATTTCAAGCACATTTTTACACAAGTTGTGTCTACCATTGCTTCTACAAACATGCATAACATTAAGGTTTCTTAGTCTCTAAACAGTTTTAGATTTAGGCAACAAATATGCATTTACCAGATGCCCTTATGCAGAGCGACATACAATCAGTAGTGACAGGGACAGTCCCCCCCTGGTGCGATTCCAGGCTTAAGTGTCTTGCTCAGGGACACAATGGTAGTAAATGGGATTTGAACCTGGGTCTTCTGGTTCATAGGAGAGTGTGTTACCCACTAGGCTACTCCAATCCCATTTATGACATTTATCAGACGTCTTTAGTGTTTTACACTCAGTAATTATAGGCACAGTGCCCCTGGAGAAAGTATCTTGCTCAGTCAAGGTTTGAACCAAGATTTTCTGGTTTGTAGGTAAGTGTGTTACGAACTAGGCTACTACCACCCAGAATTTCATTTTCACTAACATTTACATTTCAAGCGAGTTTTTTTCTGAAAGGTTATTCACATCCATCTAGAAAATGGCATCATGATTTTGGTAGCATGCCAATCATTTGTCAAATTTATAAATGGGTTACATAATGATGAGAATCAGACGAGCTGAATTTCTTTTGCGATGTCTGTTGAGCATTTCAGGGAGAAGGGTCGGGTGGACATAGCTTTGGTTCCTGTCCATGCTCCCTCCATGTTTAATAAAATTTGAGTTATGAAGCCTAATAAATGCAAACTTGTGTCACAGAAAATGTGGTGCAACCGCTTGGAAAGCTGGAATAGATTGCTTGTCCAGTATTTCGTTGATTAATGTGACCTACCTGTAAGGTCGAATGTGAGCCATCATTTATGGAGATGCGTCTTGTCCGTGTCAACAGGAGGAAAATAAATCAGTGCATAAACTGTGCCTGTCTCTAATGCCGAGGTGGTTCCCAAGAGTCTGTTTAATTACCCAGCCTTAAAAAACACAGCACGCTAAAGAAAGGCAACCATCACGCCATGAATTTAAATAGGGGAAAACGGGGCTGTCTGAAATACAGGGAGGGAGTGTCAGCATATGTTAAAATGCTTCGGCTGTAATACCCCAGCCTAATCAACACAATTAAGCAGTCAGTCAAACAGTAAGAGACAAGCGTCTAAGTGGATCATCTGTTATAAGAAAAGATAAGGTTGTGTTTTTTGTGACTCGGCCTGCATATATACTGATTAGTTTAATACGTAGTTTTGCCTCAAGACTTCATCAGATTTCATTGTGTGGTTATCCAGCCTTTTTCCTTCATTTGTTGCCTATTTTGCATTATTTTTCTTGAGGAGGTGTTCAATCGTGTTATTCCATTTTTTTTTTCACGATGAAGTAATTCGTTGAGGTGACTATTTTTTGGACGATTGTCATAAAACTGCTCCTCCCAAATAGTTTAGATGCAGCTCTCCATTAATTTGTAGACAGACCCTGTTCCAGAAGCAGCCATGCAAGCCCAAGCCCTGGCACCACTTCCACCATGCATATTATCTTGTATGATTTGGACTGAGAGCAGATCCATCAGTTGGCCATTGCATCACTTTAATCTTTAATCTTCGTTTTATCAGTGGGCAAAACTTTTCTCTTAGAACATTTTCTTTTTTCTCGGATGACCATTTTGCTGTCGCTTGTACACGAATACACTAAGATCCTAAATACACAGCAAATGAATTGATCTTGCAGTTCCAACTCTTTTGGACAGGACTGTGATGGTGGTCTCTGGTCTAGGCTGGAATGAGTTTTCTCAGCAGGGAAGCAACACAATGTACTTAGTTGGATAGTAGTTAGTTAGAATATAGATATTTTTTCCACATGTGGTTAGACTGTGCTGTAAGCACCTCATTCCTCTCTTGTAATGAATTATTGTAAGAAGGCAATAGTTCATTAATGCTTGACTAGTGAATTGTATGGGTGCCTTTTAAGGTGATCTAAGGTGATGAACAGAGAAGAGAAGAAAGATAATAAAAGCAAAAAAACATAATATCTCTGCTGTTCAAGAAAAGTCATGATCAGGCCAAGTCACTCAAAATCTGCATTATGTGTGGTGAAACCTGCCAAGAAAAAATGTCCTTTCCCCTTCCTCACACAAAGGCTGTCAGAACTATTTCAGAAATATAATGCAGCTAGTTTTTTTTGTGGGTTTAAAATATGCACATGAAGATGAGCTTGTGTTTTTATTGAATTTTACTCTCTGCCAATTAATTGTGGAGGAGATAAAAAGGCAGTCCTCTGTTCTCAGGTGAAAAGAGAACTGTTATCAGCTCCGGCTGAAGTACAGATTTAGTTTAATGCCACCTCGGCTGTCCTGGCCAGCCGGTTGTGCTGTGTGGTTACAGACTGACCGGCAATCACCAAGGACCCCCCGACGCGTAGGCACAGACAGCGTTGGTGTGCAGTGTGAAGCATTGGCACAATCAGGGAACCTGCACCCATTGGTGTGAGCCCCATACATGCCACAATGAGACTACATTTGTGTCCGTGCATCATACATTTGACAGAAAAGGATAAATGTGTAAAGAGGCATGACATAATTAATGTGCATCTGTTCATTTCTTTGGTTTGTCTTTCTAAGATGGTACAGTGGCATTAGGAACTGTGAAGATGATATGAAAACATGTATACCTGCTGGAGCCAGCTGCCAGGCTTCTGCCATGTTACTCTAGACAGGCTAAATGTCTAAGCGAAGAGCATGCTGAGGACTTTGATCTCTATCACTGTTTTCTCTCTGATAAAATACTGGAGAAGACAGAGTTATCACCAGTGAGGAACATCTCTGGGATTGCATTACTCCAACTCTTTGCCTGCCTGTTGTTCCCACACTGTCTGCAATGATGGATTGGAGCCTTTTTTTTTTTGTTAAAGATCATCCTCCAAAAGCCCCTTGTGTGGATTTCTCACCCCACTTCATGTGGCGTCCATTCCTGCCCCGAGCTTCGTGTCTGCCTCGCCTTCTCCACATTGACCCCTCAGGAATGTTCTCTCCCCCAGTGCTATCCGTTTATTAGTTTGAGCATCACATGCCATGGAGAGGACTAGTATCTAACGTAGATTAGTCCTGTGGACGTTTCACAATGGGCTCCTGGTGGATCTGGCCAGGATCATAGGAAAAGCGCTTAAATCTTTATAGGCCCAGACCACATGTGACCAAAGAGGAAGTCACTTTCACAACCAGCAATGTGCATGATATACACACTCATAATTCATTTGCCAGCAGTTCCAAATAAGTGTGTTTCCAGCCCTGTGTTTTAACAGCTTCATCAACGGCTCAGGTTCTGATGACTTCGTGCTAAAAACAGACGTTGGATGTAGATTGTGGTCATTTAGTAAAATTTATGAATGTGTTTCTTGCATTCGATCAACCTGTTTTTGGAATGTCTACCCATTCTGGATGGACAATTACATTTAACAGTATTTATCAGACGCCCTTATCCAGAGCGACTTACAATCAGTAGTTACAGGGACAGTCCCCCCCTGGAGACACTCAGGGTTAAGTGTCAGGAACCTGGGTCTTCTGGATCATAGGCAACTCTGTTACCCATATGCTAAATAAACATTCCTTTTTACACAAAGAAATGAATTAAAATTCATAAAAATTCAATAAAATTCTAGTTTTTGCTATTATCCTTCGATAGAAAAGTTTGGGCAGAAACACCTTAAAATAGCTGAGTATCCTAATTTATGCATCAATGCACAGGTAGATCTCACAAAAAAAATTAACTGCAGGCAGCTTTTCGCAAAGCTGCACTATTCCTTGCCTTTCATAATTTATCAATTGCTTATGAGAATCAAGTTCACCAAGCATATTGGACAATGTAAATGGAACTGTTCATCCATTTAATAGCTATGAAAATAACCTCAAAATATCTTCCTAATCCCTCCAGCATTGTGGATGAGAAAATTATTCCTCTAATTTTTTTTAGCTCTCTCCTTTATTCTGGTGAAGGGTTTGCCCACGGGGTAGGTAATACATTCTAGTGTTTTAATAATAAATTCAGTTCATAATCGAATATTTAGAACAAAAAGAAGAGATCAGCATTGCAGACAGGGAGTAATTGCTTTCATGACAATAGCCAGCCCCACGTACTGGGCCAACATTCGTCACACTTACTCTGCCCGACCTCAGCTGCACTCCCGGGAAAAACCAATAACCTGACGCATTCTGTCTTACCCTTACAAATAAGTGATTATATTCTGTCCTCTCAAAGCTTCAGCTCTGCCAGAGATTATTGAAGATGATGAAGTCCTTGAATTTTAGGAACAACAAATTGGGGGGGAAAAAAGATTTCCTTTCAACATAAAAGATGCTTCCATTCAGCTCAGTGATGAAAGGGAAGGGCCCTTTAGCCATGATGGCACTGTTGCAAGTGATTTCTTTCAGACTCGGTATTGACTTAAACCCTGTTCTCTCAGGGTACATGAACTACATCATATTTTATTGTTTTCTCTGCAGACAACAAGAAAGATCTGCCCACACATTACACGGTCTGCTCTGGCTAATCTGTTTTGTTGTATTTAAAAAGTCATCTTTAAAAGTACTTTTTCATTCCCTTTTCTTAAGCAGACCTTGAAGAGTGTCTTTAAGTCAGTATATTTTGAGCACACACTCCAGCTTGGGTGTTCTGCGTGGTATTCCATATGGGATTCCTCTGGGTTCCTCCCAGTTACTCCCAAGTGCTATGAATGTACTATTTTTTTTTTTATTTATTCATGCAAAGCACTCTCTATGATTCATATTTGCATACAGCACTAACGCACCTAGCTTTAGTGCCACCTAAGCAATAAGAGTAAGAAACCTTGAGAGGAAATAAGTCAGGGGAACCCATCTTCGTCTGATCAGCACCTTCCTCACACACTGTTCCCCGGGCACCTTTCATGGCTGCCCACGGCTCACTTAGGGTGATGGGTTAAAAGCAGAGGACACATTTTGTTGTGTCACTGTGAGCTTTGCTTGCTGTATATCACAATGTCACTGGTTGAGAGTGAATGCATGAGTCTAGGTATGGGAAGTCTATTCACATAGGAATGTGTAGTTAGGTCCTCTGGGGTTAATGTTCCCAGGTGTTGATCGTACTGAGCTTGTGGCTTCTTTCCAACTCTGATAAGCAAACCTAAACCTTAGCTGCATGTATGGACGTCTCAGTGTGTGTGGGTAATCCCAAAATCCTAACTGCATTCTCAAACCTAAAGAGGACCATCACAATCGATGAAGATCTGAATTTAACGTGGCGTCAGACAAGGAATTTCAGATTCGTCTGGTCTATGGGGTACTGAAAGGTTTGTGGTTCAAGCCCACCCATGGACGTCTTTTTGGGGGCAGTGGCGGCCGGGTGGGTAATCAGAAGGTTGCGGGTTCGAATCCCGATCCGCCAAGGTGCCACTGAGGTGCCACTGAGCAAAAGCCCCCACACACTGCTCCCCAGGCGCCTGTCATGGCTGCCCACTGCTCACTCAGGGTGATGGGTTAAATGCAGAGGAAAAATTTCACTGTGTGCACCGTGTGCTGTGCTGCTGTGTATCACATGTGACAATCACTTCACTTCACTTTAAATCCCGAGCCGGTAGGGTGCCACTGAGCAAAGCACAGTAGCCACACAGTACTCCTCGGACACCTTTCATGGCAGCCCAGTGCTCCCTCAGGGGATGGGTTAAATGCAGAGACCACATTTCACTGTGTGCACTGGGTGCTGTGCTGTTGTGTGTCACAATCACTTTTACTTTCATTTCATAATCTGGCGGCTTTTTTATTGCTGATTTAGCTAATCTTTTTTAATAATAGTATATAATACGCCTGACCTCAGACGTTTCCAGACCCAGCTTCATTGCAAATGTGCTGTATTGACCCCTAATCACTCTGCACCTCAAATAACTGCACTTTCAGCAGTGCCAGATTCTCTTACCCGCTTTAACCTTGAAACCAATCCTCTCACAGTATCAGTTAATCTACCCCTCTATTTCACCTAATAACACTGCCGGCCCCCTATTTTAGGGCCACTAATCGTCCAGGTGACATTGACGCAAGATGCAAGTTGGTCAGATCCATTTAGTCGCAATAAAAGTCCAACCTGGAGAAGCGCCAGGATGGAAAGGGCTTCCATAAAGTCGGTTTTTATCTCAGACGAGAGGGAAACAATAGCTCCGGCTTTGCAAACACAAAGGCACTGATGACATTAGATGAATTGCGGTGATTTATTAGCTGTTATTAACACATCGTGTTGAAACGTGACACCGGCGGCGCCGATCAGAATATAAATGCGCGCCAATCTGCCACACTTATGATGCTGCACGTTTAGTAACACTGTAAATCTGTTACCGGGCACAGAGACAGAACAATCATATTTAATCTATGTGTTTTTTATTGTTTGTCTAACACGCCTGCCCAAAATGCACTTTAATATAGAGGAAGCCCAAAGGCCTTTAAATCTGGCCGGTGTTAAAATGTGAAACTTTCGCAGTCATAAATAACAAAGTAAAGTAAAGCCCAGCAGTGAGGTCAAAGCGAAATGCAGCCCGGCCATCACAACAACACTGTAGTGATTGGCCCCTAATGGGGTCAATAACTCAGGTAAATGTCCAAACTGTCCACATTGGCAAAGGACTCCAGCCAGGGGATGGTACACTGTGAAATTACATTCGGGGTAGCGCCCTGCCGTTCGGTTGTCATACTTCACTGTCACTGCGTGTCACATCGGCAACCTGATTGCTTCTCCAAGGAAATAATAAAAGAGAGGGACAATGTCAAAAACCGAGGGGGGTAAAAAATAACGGCGGCAGAAGTCACTTCCAACCAATTAATGTGGGCAACATGAAGCCACTGCAGCTCGACTGCACAAACAATGGCGGCGTTATTAAAATAGAATTTAAAAAAGCGTTTCAGGAAACGGTCTAATCGTGTCTCACAGACACATTATTTACGACCCATTGACAAAACAATAATGCTTGCACATGAAAAGAAAAAGCACCTCGGTCAGAAATGCGCGGCCACATGTGGGTCCCGGCTGTTGGCTCACAGGCCTTCGGCAGACACCGGAGTGAAATGCAAATCACCTTCTGATGAGAAAAAATGAGGCGTAAACAGTCACTGGTTTTGGATGGGGGGGTCTGCGGAGCTTTGGGTCGGTCCCAGAGCGCGTTCAGTCTGGGCCCAGAGATTTTCCTATCTGGAATTGACCGAACTGCAGCCACGCAAATCACAAGCACTGCCTCCAACCTCAGAAAAAGGGTTTGGAAATACCAAAAAAAATAATAAAAATGCCACGCAGACCTGGAGTAAATCCTAATGATATGCTGCAAAAAATAAAATAGCATTTTCAGAGCATATCTTTCTTAATGTGTGGAGTAAAGCCTCTAAAGGCCTGCCGAACTGGCACAGCCTGTTAGGAGTCGTATTCAATGGCATCATTTGGTCAGAACATTTTAAAATAGATGACAATAATCAATCAGGGTTTGTATTAACGGCGACACTGCTCTGCAAAGAAGGAACCGTGTTGCACTAAAAAAACCTCCAGACCCCCCTCTGCCTCCCTTTAGGGGAGTCTGGAGAATCTGGTGCCTTTTGTCTGGTGTTTATGCTCTCGCCGCAAACCCACCGCACGAACACACACACATTCTGTGCACTTTTAATTAACACAGAGGGCCCTCTGCTTCTGTGTTTCTCCAGCCCCCTTGACCATCTGTAGAGGGAGTGAAACTGCAGATCCGTGAGGCTCATTTAACCCACGTGCAGTTAGATGGGAAACGTATGCTTTATAATGAGTGTGTGTGTGTGTGTGTGTGTGTGTGTGTTGTTCCTAAATTGGATTTGTTAATACCATTTGGTTGCATGAACATATGATGGCATATGCCATTAAATACTTTTGCACAGGTCACCGCAGGTACCTGGAAGAGTCATCATAAGTGTTAATATGTGCAGCATGTGGAGCCGTTATGTCAGCCACATTCCACACAGCACACCCATGCAGTTCCCACAGAGGCGCGTCTCCCCACCACGGGAGGACGGGGCTCCAACATTAATACTGCCACATGAAAACAGGGCCTCCACGGTCCCCAGTCAGAAAGATCACAGGCTCCTCCGCCCGACCCCGACCAGACACGTCAGAATCAGCAAGTGCACCCACAGACCAAACAGGGGAGTCCCGGGCAAGGCAAACATGTTGACGTCTGTTTTCATACGGTTTCAGTTAGGGCTACCAAGCCGTAATTACACCGTTTCTCACAATTACAACCTTGCACTTTGTACGTAAGAGTCGTAGGCCGTAATTGCTGGATATGCATGTGTGTGTCAGAGATGTTGGTCTTTATTCCTGTTCCCCTGGGAAAATGTTTGTTGGCGGCCCACATGTGTCTCGCCGGCAGACTCGCACACGAGGTCCCACATGGTGACACAGCCTGTGACCCGTGTCACGTCCTTCTTCATCACAGGAAGAACCGGTCAAGAACTGCTGGCCTGGACCATATAAACATGGTTTATACCAATCACAGCAATCAATGTTATTCTCTTTTTTTTAATTATTTTACAGTGTAATTATATACCACCATTTGAACATTAATTTGTTCCTTTTCTTTGGAAACTCTCGCCCTGATTTCTGCACTGTTTGTGAATCGATGATTCACATTTTAATAATGCATGATATTAACATTTCTTTGCTTGTTTCATTAGTTGCATGAGAAAAACTGTGCAAATTCCTGAGTTATGACATCATTTTTTTATTTGTGACTAGTTCATAAAACCCTCATAATCTTGGAGGTGCCTTTATTTGTTAGACGTATTTATGTTCCTAACCTTTTCCTGCATAGCTTCCAAGGCTGTGTTTTTTATACTGCGCATAAATTGTGCATATTACTATTTAATTTGCCCGGACACCTTTAACAATTTGTTTGCACGTGGAAACAGGTCGCACTATATCATGTTGACAGAGGGTTTAGCCCATTCGGGTTGACAACAGAATAACCTCTCTTTCATTAATGAGGGCCGAGCGGTCTTTGCTGTCAGGAGGCTGTTTTAGTTTAACGGCCGCTGCCGAAGTGCCACGCTCAGAGTCCGTGTTTGGAAAGGCACAGGCACAAAACCAACGTGGCTGAGTTTTTAATGCACTCAGGGCGGACCGATATTTTATCCCAATTAAACAGATGTTAAGAGGATACTCCCGGTGCGAACGGGCCACGTAATCTCAGCCACCAGCTGTACAAAGAGACGTGGCGCTTCTGTGCGCAATACTAAACCCCGGCTCTTTTGCCGGCCCGTGTGCCCTTTGTTCAGTTTCGAAGCAAATGACCGCATTGCGCCCAACGCTTTCAGGTGTGAATGATGCGACCTTGCACACCTGTACATTTACCCCTGAGGTGCCTGTGTCACCATGTGAAGAGCCGAGCCTTTCTACTGCGCTGAGTGAGAGGACGAACGCCAGATCTTGGCAGGGCTGAAGCACATTCCAACTTGAATTGTGTGTCTCTGACAAGGCGGTCAAGTTCCACTGGCGGAAAAACAGAAACGTGTCGTATCTACATTGCTTCGCATTTTATTTCCTGCACCTTTGTATCCGCTGGCCTCAATAATGGGACTGGCAAGGCAACAGAATTGTCACTCGCGATGGTGGTATGCAAAGGTCATGGGGATTCGGAACCATGGCCTAGACTTTACACTGGGAGGCAATAAATGGCTTTAATAGCAACAAAGATGAGGAGGGCTGGAAGTGAACGTTGTGTGAGACGTGTTTTGAGCGTTGGCGAATGTCATATTCACCATGAATCAGAATTGTTTAATTAGAGGGCAGATAATCCATGTGCGTGTTTGCGATGTCTGCTGATGCCCCTGTGTATACGGTGAGAAAATGAATGTTCACCTTCTGGGTGTCAGAAATAATTACCAACACCAACACTAACGGGGTAGTTCCTTCCCCCTCTCCAAGATACAGACAACTAAAAGTGTTTATCTGTTTTTGTCTGTAAATCCTAAAGACATGCTCGATGTTACATTTTACATTTACAATATTTACCAGACGCCCTTGTCCAGAGCGACTTACAATCAGTAGTTACAGGGACATTCCCCCCCTGGAGACACTCAGGGTTAAGTGTCTTGCTCAGGGACACGATGGTAGTAAGTAGGATTTGAACCTGGGTCTTCTGGTTCGTAGGCGAGTGTCTTACCCACTAGGCTACTACCACCCTACGTTGGTGAACACTCCCCACACATAGAACACCATGAAAGTCAGATCTTTTTTTTAGTATAATGGACAGGGCCTTTTTTGCTTTATGGTGCAGTATATTCCCAGTCTGTAAGCATTTCATAAGCACTTACAGCTGCTATAAGTAGTCACACCGGTTCTATGCTGAGGTCACGGAACAGATTAAATCGTACATGAGGGGACGAACAAATGCAACATGTTTACAGAGTTAAAAAATGGAGAAGAAGTGGATTAATGATGACCACCTTGCTTTATAAGCTTTCCATGCTTGTAAAGATCTCAGCTGGTGGAGCAGCGCACCGACTCATGACAGTCGAGCTTTACAGCCGGAGCCCTTGAAATGATCCCATTATCATTTAATGGCTGATTTCTCCTTGCTCTAAACAAACAGTGTTGAGGGGAGGGACGGGCAAGACCGGCGAACAGATGGGAGAGCCGGCAGAGTGTGACTCCATAAAGAAGGCTCCGTCTGAGGACGGACGCTTCACGCTGGTGCGGTTGGACTGCGCGAGGCACATCAAAAAAAAAAACACGTGTCCCTATAACTTGTCACACTCCTCCGGTACAGAATTGCAGCACAGGAGCGGAGGCAGCGGAGGAGGGCAAGCAGGCGGCTCGGGCAGAATGTCATTATTTTAAAACACAGAGAGCGAAATAGTTTCTCGATCTGATTACTCTTCACTCAAGCCCTCTTGAAGGCTTTGTTGGGCTGAGTGATTGATTCTGCAACATTTACAACCGAAACCACAAATCCAGTTGGCTGCACAGCTTGGGACTGGGAGAAGTGTGTGTGTGTGTGTGTGTGTGTGTGTGAGGGGATGGGGTGAGTGAGCGTCTGTACAGTGGGAGAGCGTTCAATTTGCCGGCTCATTTGCAGCAGGTGGGTCCAGGTGCCAGAGTTTCCTGGTTAACAGACTCTCTTCTGTATCTGCTCTGCCTCGCATCTGCCTGGCGAAGCTACGCCACCCGTACTCTCAAGGACAGGATCTCACTTCTCCAGTCACTCATTCCATTTGCCAGCCCGTGTAAGCAAATGAATCCATTTCCCCGCCGCAGGGGGCCCGGGTCCATCACTTTCTCAGAAATGACCTGCTGATCTACCACCAGGACCAGCGTGCAACTTCTTCAATGTAATGAACACCTGCAAAGAGCTCATCTTCAGGAGGCTTATCACCAGCCCGGCCATTTATCCAGGCATGTTGCAGATCTTCAGCTGAACATTCTGGCCTCTTATCCACAATCACAGCGATATTGCTGTCTGACATATGCATATTTGCAATAGATATGATCGAGAATCCCGTTGGTCACGTAATTGGATAATATGCTTCTATGTAACACGGTTCACCCAGCTGTTTCTGAATGAATGATGAATCAAGTGTTGGTCAAAGGCCTGCGACAAGTCCACTTCAATGACTTGGAGCGTTCAGACAGACATGAATATTTTTTATTAAGTGGTCCAAAAAGCCGACCAACAGGAATGTTCTCTGTTCTATATGTGTTCATGCTGAGTTTTAAAGGGATTTCTTTTTCTGGTCCACCTCAGTTCAAATGGGGCCACAGTCCTCAGTCTTAGCGGGCAAAGAAACAATCAAAGCAAACCAAGATTGCTGTGTTGTGCACAGGTTAAATGCACCATGATAGGACCCCCAAGAGACCACGGCCTGAGATGGCGTCAGTTTAGTATGTTTCTGTGGAGACCTGCCTAATGCTCACATATATACAAATGTCATGATCCGGACCGGCAGGGGTTGACTCCGGATCCGGACCAGAGTTTCATGATTGTCCTGTGTAATGTTCCCTGATCGTGTTCACTTGCTGTCTATTTATATAATTGTATAAAACTATCCTGTTCGTGTCTGTTCGCCGTCGGGTCATTGTGCGTGTTAATGTTCCCTTGTCTCGTGTGTAGTTTGTATTAAACCCCTGTCCTGTGATCGTGCGAATGCGTTCTCCTTCACCGCCATGTCCAGCCCACCCGTGACAACAAAAACACGCTGACCGATGTATTTGTGGGTTTGTTTAAAGGGCTGAAAGTGACAAAGTGTGAAAATAACTCTTCCTAGTCATACTTGAACCATTTTTTAACTATTTGTATAGGCGATATCAATAGTAAATACAGTAAGTAGAATTATATAAAATTCTTCTTCTTTTGGTTTTGACACTTTCTGTTAATGCATAACAGTTCCTGAAACCGAGAAGGCGAGCTTTAACTAAGTTTATAATAGGAGGAGCTCATGGACATGAACTTTCCTGAACATTCTGGACCATTGAAACCCACTTCAGTTCATATGCCATACATGCTAGTGTAGCAGCATTGCAGCCCACAATTGTCAAAACACACAAAACTGCCAAACCTATTTAGCCGCAGGGACTACATAACACACTTTAATAAGAATCTGGTTCCTTCATATGCATACAAATTCTCCACAAGCATTCTTCCCCCCAAACCCGGCGATCTTTCATTCACAAGTATGCATCTTACATAGCATGATGAAAATTTGGGGCAGTGGTGGCCTAGCTGTTAAGGAAGCGGCCCCGTAATCAGAATGTTGCCAGTTGGAATCCCAATCCGACAAGGTGCCACTGAGCAAAGCACCGTCCCCACACACTGCTCCCCATTCGCCTGTCATGGCTGCCCACTGCTCACCAAGGGTGATGGTTAAATGCAGAGGACAAATTTCACTGCATGCACCGTGTGCTGAGCTGCTGTGTATCACAAGTGACAATCACTTGTGATACACTTCAAAATGAGCCTGGAAAATTCTCCGGATCAAGAGGTATTGTTGTGTAAGAATGGACATCACGGGAGCCTGCTTTTGCCTTGCATAACAGGGGCCACTGTTGTGGATTGAACTTCGTTAGCCGATGCAAATTCGCAGAGTTATGAATTCCCTAATAAAGGTGTAATTCTCCAATCACATGGCAACAAGCGGGACTTTTTTATTTATTTGTATTTATTTTTCCGGCCACTGTTGTTGATTAGACTTGATAAGCCAGTGCAAATCTGCGGAGTTATGAATTCCCTGATATCATTTTAAGCCTCCCACTATATTTACATGTTTTTTGCATTACAGTATTTGATCATTGTTGTCATTTGTTTTTCTGGTTTGGTTTTAATGTACGATGAACACTGTTTTTTCTACATGCACAATCTGTATGCAAACCTACAACCTTTTAAATTCATCACAGTCCAGACAAAGAACCCAACCAAGTGTGAAAAGCCCTGGATCAAGTTGAATATTCTATGTATGCTGCTGTGTTTGATCTATGTCAAGAAGGCAGGTTTCCCTACAAGGGTGACCTCAGACGCATGAAGATCGCAAAGGACACAGAACCACAACTATCGGCTACATTGGAATTCCCGACTGACCAGGAAGCAAGCAGATACACAACCATGACCCAATTGTGATCCCCATGGACCCTGAATACTCGAGTGCCCCAGGGGATCAACCGGCCGTCTGTAAGAATAGACATCACGGGAGCCTGCTTTTGCCTTGCATAACAGATGTCTGCAGGGGGAAGTGTGACATTCCTGTGTCAACGGTTGTGGGTGAAGATTCGACACCCCTGTTTTACATGCCTTTTGTCCGACGGCAACGTGTGAAGTATCAGCCGTCAGGACCGCCCACCCTCTTTGTCTTCCCCAAATGGGAGGCACCAGGGGCGTGACATCAGAAACAACAGGTTCTGATTGGTCAGTGACAACTTCCTGTAGGCCAGGGGTATAAAAGTCTGCTCACATGTGGAAAAAGGGACCTCTGAGCTATCTTGCTCAGGGGGTTTTCCATCGGAAGCCGGGAGGCTTCTGAGCCTTTCTCTCCCCCTCTCTTTCTCTTCTCCCTCTTTACTCTTTCTTCTCATGTTTATTTTCTCTGCAACCTTGGTACCTTTTTACATTCAATATTCACATGTAACTACAATAATTATTTACCGGTGTTAATAAATTAGAAACTGTTCATTTTTAACCTCTATTGTGCCATGCCTCTTTCTGCCAGGTAACATCAAATTGGAGTGGTTGAATACAGTGCTTTGTGTGGAGGGAGAAAGAGTTTTTTCTACACACTCTATTCTCTTCTCCAACACCACATGGTCTTCATTTTTTTTACAGTTGTGATTATTAAAAGAATATCAGGGTCCATGTACACAGAGACAACGAAGGAGAGAGAACAAAAGAACTTTGTTCTGTCTCGTTGGAATAGAGGTCACACTTTTTGGACCACATCTCTTTCCCCTTTCAGGAGTCTTGGAGCGTGTGAGCAAATTGCTTGCCAACCTTCCATCAGCAGTTTGACAGATGATCTCAGAACAGCTGATGGTGGCCAAATAGATTTATTCTATCAGGAGACAGGCCCTTCTGCTTTGCCTTGTGGGGGGCATGACAAGTTCACAATAAATACCCAGGGAGAGCCAGGCTGAAATTGAAACTGAATACACTAAATGGAGCGTCCATTTATCCGACAGCCCTACGGGCCTGATGAGACCCATTCTGGCACCACAGTTCACTGACTTCGAGCCTTTTGGAGGTATTACATTATACTGGCACGCTCGCGCCACCGCGACTCCGCAGGAGGCACATATCGCACAACATCATCCTTCACCGGCACTTCAAATATCCTGGCAGCCTCTCCGCTCATATGCTTGCAGAGGCAGGGGCGTACGTGAACAAGTCCAGCTCCTGCACATTACACCGGCAGCACGGTTTATTTTTCATCCGGAAGCAGCCCGCAAGCCTCCGTACACTTTCTATATAGAAGCACACCGGCATGAGCTGCTCTGATTTCGGAGCTGTGGCCACGCTTTGCCTTGCCAGGGGCATGCTGGGAATCAGAAACACAAACATGGCTCCCTCTCCCATGTGAAAACCTACCGAAGCCTCCGAAAGGGGGACTGCGCGAGTAGCTGATTTCAAAACCGACAGGCAAAGTCTCTCAACTCATGAAGCACAACCTTGGCTAATGCATAATAGATGGTTTAAATAGTCCCCTAAAACAAGATTGATCTGCTTTTGTCAATGACTTCTGCTGGCACGGACACCCGCGATCCCCTCTTCATTGAGACGTCCCCAGAAATCGATCAGGAGACAACTTTTTGATAAACACACATCTCTTTATGGATTTTAGACAGCCAAGCTGGTAATTGTATTCATGACCCATAAATTGTAGCAGAGATTAATATTCAAGCTGAGGCCACTGTCGCTTGTAGGGATCCGGGTGAAATATGTAAGGGGAAAGAGGACTCTGCGGCAGCACCGTCAGTCACCACGTTCTTAAAGAAATGTGCCATCCATCAGTATCAATACACAGCATTCAAAGGGACAGGCCATTCATAATGGACGCCTTTACAGAACCCAACGGCTCTGAAACATCATACATTCTCAGTCACATCTCGGATTGTCATAAAATGACAGGATTTTCCAACAATACAACAGGTAAAAACATCTAAACCCATGCAACTAAAAAGTCTTTGATGATTGAACTATTCATAGTGCATGTGACCATGGGTGTTGTAGTCGGGAGGAATAATAATTTCTCAGGGCCACGAGGCCTAAAATAAAGCTTGGATCGGAAAGAATGGAGCCCACGGAGACTACTTGTGTGCTTCAGGTTTCTGCACTACCTGTGACTCAGTTCTATTTGCATCCAGAAAATATTCAAAAAGTTTGTGTATTATGTGGGAGCGAAATCTGCAGATACCAGCACAATTTGTGTACTTTTTTTCACATTTTTTTAAACGAATGAAATACAAATGATGCTATGTGATAGCAGTGCATTATTTTAAGGTCACACTGAGTAAGCAATAAGCCACGATGGGCCGTGTTACTGTGTTTTTATATTGTTTGAGGGGAAAATATTAGGCTCGTGATTCAACTTATAAATAATAGTAAACAAAACAAATGAGCTTCCCACCAACTTAACAGGTTATATTATTGCCTAGCAACCTCTCAGCAAGTGCAGCAGTGTGTGCAAATGTCTAATGTTCTTTTCAGTGTGCTTTAAACACTTTAATGCTAGTAACAGCTAGTCATAACTGGTACCATGTACCTGGTAAAAATGTAAAATGTGCTTGTAATTATCTTAATACACTTTGATGTTCTGTAGATATCGCACAGTCTAGTTCCTCCTTATACAGTGTGTGTGTGTATGTATATATATATATATATATATATATATATTTTTTTTTTTTGCTTAAATTCATATTTTTACAGACTCACCTTATTTGGATCCTCATTCTCATTCATTCTTTCTGTCAGTAAGACATCTGATATGCTCTGTACGTACCTGAGCTGGCAGCGGTGTGCCAATCGAGTTTAGCGTCTAAGAGCTTCAAGGAACTTTGACTGAGGGTGACAGACGTATATATAAAATGCACAATATAAATATGTTTCGGGGGTTTTTTTTCACACAGGAATATCTTTCGCTATGTCTCTTTGTGTGTCATTGTCCTCGACATACAGTTTCAGAATTTTATTTGGGGTGCAGTGATGATTTTTTGGTGTGGTGAGGAGATTTGAGGCCTTATGATTCTGATGCTATTCAACAATTCAGAATTCAGGTTAATTGCAGGTATGATCGAGGCTGAGAGAGACACCAGTCTTCCGAAAAAAAAGGTCCGAGCTTCATTTGCAGTATTCAGATGTGATATATAGCAATGAAACATGAAATTAAGCAAAATGCCTAACCCCAAATACCACAATCTGATCACGCTTGTGCGTTTGGCCCACGTCCTGACATAGGCGTTGCCCTAGTCATCCTGTTCTACAGGCCTCAAAAATATCACATTACATGTACAAGGGTCAGAGGGTTCAAATAATAGTTTGACTTGAACAGAAACCAACAAATGTGCTAAAATGCAGCTCTTCCACGTTTAATGAGAAGAGGGTGTTATGGAAAGTCCAGAAATAGTCAAGAGGAAGCAGCAGGAGCCAGAGCGAAATCGCTCAGACCACAAATGACAGTGAAAGTCCCCAGTCTCCACTTGGTAACATATCGGCCTCCTCCCGGAATAATGTTATCACGCAATGGTTTTCCGGGGATTCCATAGATTCTTTCCCACAAGACAGATAAGTTGAAGTTGGTCGCAGCATTTATATAAAATCCAGAAACTAAATCAAGAACGGTGGTGCCTTCAGGAGCATCAGCACATGCGGTCATGCATATTGCATAGGAGAGATGTTTAAAGGCTTGGACTTATTTCAATACCACGTTAAAATTAGAAGCCCTTGTGCACTGTGCAGGGTTCATAAAGTTCTAACATTAATCGTCTTGACACTGCAATATCCTGTCATGCACCCATCTATCTGCTATTGCCGAGCTGAAGAGAATTTCTTTTGTTCTGGGTGAAGAGAAGGGTTCACGCAGTCAATGCTAAGAAGATGGGAAGATGGGAAATGCCTGAGATGTCATGACAGGAAAGTCTTTTGGTGGGCTGGATGACCAGTGTTTTCCTGTTTCGGGAATTCTGTTTGGACGTGTTCTGAAGTGTTGCGTCCTTTAGGCCGTAGGATGGTTTGGGGCGCTCGGTGTTTGTGCGTGTTTCCCTTTTAGGCTGTCTGCTGGGCGGAGATTTGGATGATGGTTCCGCCCACCAATTCCTTCGTCAACTGGCAGCCAATCGACGCACAGGCCCAGGGAGCATTTAAGGACCATTCCAACCACCAGTCGGGGCTCATTGTTGTGTGTTAGTGATTAGTGTGGTTAGTCGTGTATTTGTATTGTCTCTCCTTTCATGGCGTGTTGTTGTATTTAGCACTTTAGGTTTGGTTGGTTGGTCACCGCTCACTGTAAGTAAAAGCACAGTATTTCACTCTAGCCTGATATCTGTGTATTCCCACCGCACACATTCCCCTCGTTTGTTGTCATGTTTCCCAACCCCTAGATGGGGACGTGACACAAGACAGAAACATTAAAGTACAATATGATTTGTTTGCTGGAACCTTTGCCAAAATGTTGGATATTTATTGAAAACAGTAAAACATAAAACATTATAACTCATAAATGTATTTTTGGTTTTATGTTCACAGTTCTTTGTGCTAAATCTTATAAGTGACTATATTTATTCATGCTCATGATGACTTGTATTATTTGTAGGGTTACTGGGGTTGTATTGACCAGCCAGCCAACCAACAAACTCAGCAATCCTATTTACATTTATGGCATTTATCAGTCGCCCTTATCCAGTAGTTTAATTCCCTCACTTCCTTCACCATCTGTAATGTCAAATTAAAGCTGCCGCTTTGGAATTTAGAAACGCGGCAGCACACAAATCCACCTATAGTGACAGTGAGGAACTGTCTGAAGGTGCAGAACGTCTGAAGAACGTCCGAGGTCTGACGAATGGCACTCGTCCTGCGTCCAGCACCCTGGCGACAGCCATGGTGAGCAGTGGAGCGTCCGTCCACCGCCGGGGCCATTTGTTACGTCAGGGTTAATTGACCTGATGAGAAGAGTGCCAAACGAAATGAGGTGCAACTGAACAAAAGCCGAGGTGCTTATCAATGCTGCGCCGCGCGGCCCGTGACTCGTTTCAGGGACGTTTCCACCGATTTCAACAGATTCTGATCCTCAAACTAATAACATTGAGCCTCTTATCTGCAAGTGTGTAGGACCAGCGCATAAATAATGAACTGGCAAATTATAGCTGTCCTCATGGGCACATGGAGATCATTATGAATTTCATTATGGAGAATGTGGGAAAACACGACTGAAAGGGAACACAAATATCAGTTTAACCGGAGACATGTGCCAGGCACAAATACCAAGCCTGCGGTTTTATTTATTTTGTTCAAGTAATGTTCTTCTTTTTTTTTTCCTCATCAAGAGCAACTCTCTCGAGTCATTTGATTAAAACTCAGCTCGCCGTATCGGCAATATATTTTTATTCCTTCATTACGGTTTAACTGTCGGTGGCACTGAAATCCTGCCAATGAGCAGCTGCTTAACATCGATAAAGTGAATGGAACTCCAATTCCGGATAAACCTTATCACGGTTTCAGCGAGGTGCCAGGCTGTCCATCAATGCAAGCGGAATTGGACGTCTCCTAATCCAGCCCTGCATCATCTTTCTTCTCCCCGAGCTTACAGTGCTCTTCTGGAAGGCTCCGTAATCGATCAGCTGCCTGAAAGATGGAGAGAGTGAGAGATAGAGAGTGAGAGAGAGAGAGAGAACAGGGTTCTTTTTTTGGCATCAGCAACGCTAACAGTACCATACGTGAGCGTGCTTTATTTATTTATCCTTCGCAAGACACCATCCCCCCGGGGACGCTGAGCCCCTGTAGGTAACCGCACGTTCACCTGTCATATCTTCCACACGAGTTCACTGCATGAGACTGGAAAGCACAGTGAGACAAATAAAGACGCGCAACGCAGACAAGGCGTGATGTGACTTCACTGCGTCATTAAAAGTAAAAGCGAGCCTGGAGCAGCAGCCGGCGCTGCAGGATCTGCGGGGCTGAAGCCTTCAGCCGTCTGGCAGCGAGATGTTTCCTCCCCCTCTTCGGTGAGAGGCTGGCCACGGAGCCGACGCCCCAGCGCTAAGTGGCGGGTGGCAGCACCATGTGGCGCGGGGGTTTCGTGAAGCCTTAATAAACCTGGCATAATCGAACCCGGACGGTTCCGTCTCACCGCGCTCAGCACCCTCGACTGCAGGGGTTCCGCCGGGTTCCTCGTCGGTCCTGCCGGAACCAGTCCTGCCCGGTTTAGAGGTTGAGGGTGTGTTGGAGATTTGGACAGGTGAGCCAAGGGACAGAGACACGCCGGGCTGACACAGCCCCAGTTGAGGCCATCAATCAGCCCACGTAGATGGGCATCAATCACAGGCAGGCTGTGTGGGGGGGACGGGACGAAATGGAGGACTCAATTTAAATCCCTCTTTCTCTCTGTCCACTGCGGAGCAGGAAGGGTCATCTCTCACTAACCGTGTCTGACAGAAGCACTCAGGCAGCGCGGTGGAGAAAGCCACATCCATGTTTTCCTCCACGCTCTTCCCATCATCCATGGCAACGGACATGTTCATGCCACGCCTTGCGATTAAACGCGTGAGGTGGACGAAGTGCTGCACTTGTAGATGGACCAAGCGGACACCACCCACCTGCTCGGGGGTGAGGTCCCTCTGCTCCTGGGCCAACATCTCGTATCCCACCATGAACTTGCGCACAGTGGCGGAGCGCAGCAGCGGGGGGTAGTAGTGGGCATGGAGCTGCCAGTGGCTCATGTCCTCCGTTAAATAAGAACCTGTGGGGGCTCCTGTGTAAAAGAAAAAAGATAAGACGTGTATAGACGGAGATGGGGAGTATGGTTCCGTCCACCAATTCCCTCGTCAACTGGCAGCCAATCAACGCACAGGACAGAGAACTACTTAAGGAACATACCAGCCACAATTCGGGGCTCATTGTTGTGGAGCCGGAGGAGGAGGAAGCGAGAGGAGAGTTTAAAAAAAAAAGTGAAGTGATCGTCACATGTGGTGCACACAGTGAAATTTGTCCTCTGCATTTAACCCATCACCCTGAGTGAGCAGTGGGCAGCCATGACAGGCGCCCGGGGAGCAGTGTGTGGGGACGGTGCTTTGCTCAGTGGCACCTCAGTGGTACCTTGGCAGATCGGGATTCGAACCGGCAACCTTCTGATTACGGGGCCGCTTCCTTAACTGCTAGGCCACCACTGCCCCATTGCCCCTTTTGGATTTGGAGTTTTGGATTGTTGTAGAGTTGGACATAAGCCTTTGTTGTGTGTTAGTGATTAGTGAGGTTAGTCGTGTATTTGTATTGTCTCTCCTTTCATGGTGTGTTGTTGTATTTAGCACTTTAGGTTTGGTTGGTTGGTCACCGCTCACTGTAAATAAAAGCACAGTATTTCACTCTGGCCTGATATCTGTGTATTCCCACCGCACACATTCCCCTCGTTTGTTGTCATGTTTCCCAACCCCTAGATGGGGACGTGACAATACCAACATATTCACTAGTATTGTATGTAATATTATTTATGCATTACGCCTGTATGCATACAGCGCATATTACGGTAATATAAAGCAATATCAATTAATCTACAGTATTACTATTTAACGTACAGCATGCCAGCCCTGTCAACTCAATTTTCTGAACGTGCTGCACACCTTGAGGCTTCCTGGCCGACATTTGTTTTCAGTTTGATGTTAAAAGCACTTACTACTGCTTAAATACTTTCCAGATGCAGCAAAACACTCCATTTCTATTCATTCGTCCTTGCAAATGTTCCATACGGTTACCAACGTTATTACCATATTCATAAGGATTTATTTGTTATGCGTTATTTTATTCAGTAGAATAATGACGAGTAGTTCCGGCCACTTTGAAGAAATTACGACTGCATAACATTTTGAAATGTTTAATTTATGGCATGAATATAAAAGCGTTCCTGGGAAACAGCCGAATGAAAATGCCACGCGTTCGGCCTGCACCGGTGAATAATGCAAATGGACTCAGTTCAGCGCGGATCCTCCTCACTTTCGGACCGGGAGGCGGACCGAAGCCCCCCTGGCTCGGCCGCGTCCCCGCGTCTCCAGCTGGGCTTTGCCGGGCTGTAATTACCAGCGGCCGGACCCCGCGTGTCCACGGTGGGGCCGGTCGCTTGTTCGGGTTTCACGGTGCATATTGCGTTATAAAACGGCTGTGAGAACCGGCGGCTTGGCCTCGCTCCCGGCCCCAAATCCCTCGCTCTTATTCCCATATAATGAATGAAAAGCGTATCATGCCAGTGAAATCGGATTCATCCTGTCTGCTCGGCCGAGTCGGCCGTTAATTTCCTCAGCGCATGCGCCCGTCTCGGTGCCGGGGTAAATAACCCCGAGCGTGGCCTACCAACGCAGGCTAGCCGTGAATTCCAAAAAAACCTCAACGTGGCACAGGCACCTGGCACGGCGCAGCTCCGGAGTGCGATTTCACCCTCTCCACGCGCGCCCTCGGCGCCGCGGTTGCCGTTTGGCACGGTCATCTTGGAGATGGTCTAACTCGAAAGTTGTGTCTGCCTCTCTCTCTCTGTCTCTCTCTCTCTCTCTCTCGGCCGTTTGTCTTCGCTAAACTGCGGTCCTTAAGCTGGAGGACCCCCTGCCTCGTAAGCCTCTTAAGCTACGGGTGAGACGTCCATAATTAGCGCTGGGAAATTAATGACAAACGGCACGGCTACGTCGCGAGAGGGCGCGGCGGCGGGGAGAGACGAGAGCGTCTCCCGGCTCGGAGATCGGAGACAATGGTTTAGCTCTGTGTCCCCTGTCCTGGAGCGCCTGCCGCGTAATGACGCTATTAAATCTTATTCTCGATGGCCCGGGGCCATCTAATCTGGCTACGTTAAGGAACGTCCCCAGGGAGGCCGACAAAAGGCTCCCCTTTTTAAAAAGGTGATGAAGAATCGAGCGGGGCCGTGGTCTTCTTGTAAAGGAGACGTTTCTGTCCAGTTTTGTCTGTTGTCCTTGGCATGTCAGAAGGAGCCTGCGTCTGAATTGGCATTTAAGCAAATGGAAAATCCACTTTGCGGCCCTGATAACTTGGTTAGTTAATAGGCGAAGACGCTAATTTCCAATATGTGCTTGAATTACGACGCATGTCTGGATGCCGCCGTGTTGTTTCCCTAGCATTTTCCGACAAACAAATGAACTCGTATAAGGCTCCCACGACTCAGTGTCCTGATCAAATTATTTTATGCAACATGCATTTCATTACTGGCATAACGGAGGGAGAGGTGGTTATATAAACCCAGCGAGTCGGGGATGAATTTCAGATTGGATGGTTCCCATTAGAGCCCCTCCATGACAGCTGAAATAGCCCCAGGTGGTGGAACCGAATCCCTGGTCAACATGCCGGGGCTGGACGGGAAGCCTGACGGATGCCTCTGAACCACCTCAGCGGCGCAACGCTGGTCGAGGGTCGTTCCTTAAAAAAAAAAACAATCGCCCCAAACGCGCAGATGAGCTCCGCCCGTCCACGTGTTCCCTAAATGCCGGGCCGCAGCGCAGCTCATTATGTCCCCGGCGGCAGAAAGCCGCTCACGACAAGAAGCAAATATTTTCCCCCGAAACTAATGAGCTCCTTTCAAATTAAACCACTAAAGTGACGTCCTTTATTAAACGTGACTTTGGAGGGTCGGAACGACAGAATGAAAGGAGGTTCACATGTGCCAATTACATCGCTGGCGGAGGGAGGAGAGGGGGCGGGATAAAGACAAAAAAACGAAAAGAAAAGTAAAAAAAGAGAGGGAGATAATGGAGAAAAGTTCCTGAGCCGCGTTTAAGGAATGAAAGGAGCTTGTCTGCCAGCAGGTGAGAAACAACAACGAGGCCGCGCTTGTAAGGAGCCCAAAATCTCGTCTTGAGACGCCCTCGGAAAACGGGAAATGACCTTTTCGGGCGGCCGCTGTAAATGAACCGCTCTAATCGGCCCACTTTTTCTTTTTTTTTGGTTGGTTTGGTTGGGTTGGGTTGTTGTTGCAGACTCTTGCTGGGTGTTCTCAGCGTCTGTGGGAAAGGAGGCAGAGGGCAAAAAAAAAAAAAAACCAACATATTCCGTTCCCTCTACCCAGCCTTTGAGGATGAGGAGCAAGCTCAGAAGCTCGGGTCTGTATTGCATTCGCACCCTGCCCGGGGAAGAGGGCGCGGGACAGAGTGGAACGCACGATGTTCTCATTCCCACGTGAGAGACGGGACGCCACCTGCCGAGAGAAACTGATGCTCCTGCCAGACGTCTGTTAAGGCCCCTCCGACAGAAGAGACAGCACCGGCCGACGAAGCGGAGGAGAAGAACCGAGAGACCTGCGGATACGTAAATGAAAACAAACAGGATAAATAAATTGCCTGGTTCTCGGCGCGCCTTCCAGGCCGCGGCAAGCTGGGCTTTGCTGCTTATTAACGTTTCGCTGCAGGTCAATTACCCGGACATATTGGGAAAATAACTTCTGTTTTAACTTTCTCCGACGGTGGCGTCTCAGTAAACACGACCCTAATGAAAATCATTCATGGCCCCCTCCGGCTCCCGGGGGGATAAACCCCCCCTGCATGGACCTCTGGGACGCCGGTCTGGTGGAATGGTGGGTCTTCCTCCGTGGTGGACACAATTTTGGACGATTAGATTAGCGGCGACTGCGGATAATAAAGTTTTCATCAGGCGGCGCGGGCACGAAAGCACACACACCAGTCCCCTGTCAACAGATTTCCACCATTTAAACCACCAGAACGGCCGTTATGCCTCTTTGGCGTTAACCACAAGTACAACTGCTGTTTTTCCATCACCTCCACTCCCTGCCAGGACCTCCCCTCCTGCCAAGCTGCTGGTCACCCGGTTTTAACACCCTTCATTTCTCGGGCCCAACGTCCCCCCGGGCCTCGGTCCAGTAATTCACAGTCAACGCCGCACACCCAAGGGCACACAGGTCAGGCTGGGAGTTCCAAACGCCGACCTATGAGGCGTGAACACTTTCACCCCTTCAGCTTGTGTTGTGGATTTGTGGGTGGCCCCAGTTATATAATTATATTGGAAATGTATTGAGTTGTGAATTCATGATTGTCCTCCTTCCATCGGCTGCTCCAATCAGGGGTTGCCACAACGGATCAGCCGCACAATGGACCTGGCAAAAGTCGCGCAAATTATTATTTTCCAAAATTCTGCGGACTGAAAATGTGCCCAAAATCTGGTGTGAGCTGCGTGGTGCTGTGTGTGTTGAAATATTCTCATCTGGTTGCACCTGATTTCCGATCTGGATAAGTCTGAAAAAAAAGATACCTGCGTTCCGGCCATGTGGTTCCAATAATGCCACAACCGTTCGCTGGATCCACTACAGTTCGCATATCAGTCATATTGACTTAGGACGTCTAAGACAGAGAGACAGGAGCACCACTGACCCACAATTGTACACACAGTTTAAACCACGGCTACAAGTTCGCTTATGACTTGACAGCTCAGCATCGACAGCCCCACGCTAGAGACAGTGAGTAACACTAAGACCTCACCTGGAAACCCAACACCACCCGCATCTTTAAAGAGGCTATGCAGCGTCTGCACTTCCTGAGACGCTTGACGTGGGCCCACCTCCCTCCTCCCATCCTGTTCTACAGTGGCACCCTAGAGAGCATCCCGACCGGCTGCATCTCCATCTGGTACAGCAGCACCACTCCCACGGACTCTTCACCCTGCAGCCAACCAGGCTGCATGAGGGATTTGGCCCAAACCAACCTGGCACCTCTGCACTGTACACATGCCTCCTCTATAATGCCACCTTTCACGGCTGCCTCAGAGATTGTCGGCATATTCTTAAAGAACGGCTGCTGATCACTGCTGAAGCTTCACTGGTCTCACGAATCGATTTGATTCAATTCGATATCTCAATGCATCCCATTAATTTTTCTACACTACTACACATGAGTTAAGGCTTCATTTACACGGACGTCTGAACCAGGCGTCCTGAGTGGATATTTACGACAGAAAAAAAAAAATGAAGGACTGAAAAAGAGGTAATAAAACATTACTGTGCATATCAGTGGGTTAAAGTAGCAGGTTTTCTACTTCTAGTGTAGAGTTAATATTTAAAGTGTATTTATATATCACAACCTCGGAGGTGTGAGGCCACAGTGCTATAACCACTGCTCCACTGCGCAACCTTTTTTTAGCCCCGTTGCCTCCACTCAATGTAAACATTTTTAGATGACTTAAGTTTACTTATAATTTTCATATTTACTTACTGTACCAAATAAAATGAATTTTTGCCTTTCGGTTCTGTTCAAGTTCACTGGGGGATTATATTTTTACATTCTGGAAGACCTCCATTGTTGAAGCTTCTCAAACCCTTAAGACTGAAAAGGCTTACAGTAGGATTTCTAAAGACTTGAGGCTCCAATCTGTCCATGGTCTAGCTGTCAAATTTGCCACTCCCTGGAAGTGGTAGTCCTCTGAAGACATAATATAACCACATTATATTTTTCTTGCATTATTGTCAAGAAAAAGCGCAACTTGGGAGTTAATAGACTTGTGGGCACTGGACAGTGTGATATTGTGGTGTATATAATTAATTCTTTTGTGGGGGGGTTTGCTTATTTGCCAATTATTTTACTTCAACAGAAAGGAAAGAAAAACATATGCTCAGAATATTGGAAAAAGGAATATTATCCATTTCTGCTGCTGCACAAATAAGGTGTGATCAATAAAAGAGATGAAAGATGGGAAATCCCAGGTCCATGGCATTTTGTCTTTCGTGAAGGTCCCGCGCCTATATCTTGGTCAAGCTGCGACACCCCCAAAACAAGAGGTGTCAAGAGCCAGGTAATGGCTTGACGAGAAAGACAAGACAGAGATAACAAAAGAACAAATCCTGATAGGTCTGTGGGAACTTTTTGGGAGTCAAATGTATTAAAGAATTTTCTCTTGTGAGAGCTGAGCGCTTCTCTATACTTCCTCCTCCACCGGGAGCTGGGGGATTCTCTCCCCCAGTTTCTGACTCTATCTGTTTCTCAAGGGCCAAACCGCTGCTCTGTGTCCCTCTTTCTCTTTTCTTTTATTTTGGGTAACATTGGTACCATTTTTACATTTACATTTACAGCATTTATCAGACGCCCTTATCCAGAGCGACTTACAATCAGTAGTTACAGGGACAGTTTCCCTGGAGCAACTTAGGGTTAAGTGTCTTGCTCAGGGACACGATGGTAGTAAGCGGGATTTGAACCTGGGTCTTCTGGTTCATAGGCGAGTGTGTTACCCACTAGGCTACTACCACCCACCTATAAATTAGTATACAGCTATCAGGAGCATATTGTTTACATACAATATTTACTGTAAAGGCCAAAAGTCTGGACACCTTCTCATTTAATGTGTTTTCTTTATTTTCATGACCATTTAGATTCTCACTGAAGGCATCAAAACTATGAATGAACACATGTGGAGTTCTGTACTTAACAAAAAAAGGTGAAATAACTGAAAACTTTGCTCTGATTACTGCTTTGCACACTCTTGGCATTCTCTCGATGAGCTTCAAGAGGTTGTCACCTGAAATGCTTCTCCAACAGTCTTGAGTTCCCAGAGGTGTTTAGCACTTGTTGGCCCCTTTGCCTTCACTCTGCAGTCCAGCTCACCCCAAACCATCTGGATTGGGTTCAGATCCGGTGACTGTTGAGGTCAGGTCTCCATTTTTTGTTAAGTACATAACTCCACGTGTTCATTCATAGTTTTGATGCCTTCAGTGAGAATCTACCAACGTAAATGGTCATGAAAATAAAGAAAACACATGAATCTACTGATGTTAATAAATTATAAACTGTTCATTTTTGTAACCTATATTGTGCCTTGCCTCTTTCATGCCAGGTAACATCAGATGAGTGTGTTTTAATACAGTGCGTATCTCTTTAACAGAGATGAACCTGGGTCTCATGTTGGAAAAAAGCCTGATGTTGTAAGCTTTTCATGTCTCTGAAATAGAGCTGCTCCTGATAGCTGTATACTAATTTACTATGCCTGAATGGTTATTTAAACGACCCTGACCGAAGCGCATTATGGATGTCACCATCACTTTTACACAGATAATTCATCTGCCTGATGAAATTGCCTGTAAACCTAAATAGCCTGTGAAAAGGAGAAGATGACACTCTCCTGTGCAGACACAGCACTACACAAGGAGACATGAGTTCAGAATTGTACCTTGGAGAAAAGATGCAATAGATGTTCACACCATGGTTTGTTTCATTAGCGATCATATTTGTTAAAATGGCAATCAAAATCTTTCAAATTCTGGGATTCATACAAATCAGTTCAAATAATTTTTCTGGTATCGCAGGACCTCTAAGCATCTTTTTGTGTATTTAGGTAGAAAAGCGAAATATTCAGAGTAACTGTAAATAATTTCTCTACCTTCACAAGGGAAATCAAAGCCATTCAAACATATTTGTACACAGTAATGCTCTAAAGAGCCTTGAAGAAAACATTAATTTTCCCTAGCTCAAATTCACTAAATTCTGCCTTGTTCCTTTATTTTAATTGTAATTGCTAACTAATAGAAAACTGAAGGAGTTCATGTCCTAGAGTTTGGTTTTGAAGGGGTTAAATGTGGTTTTTAGTTACAAACATAACACTAAAATGAATAACACTGTGTCAAAAATGTATTTGTATTGTGTTACCCAGACATTTATATCAGTAAGCTAGCAGTGATCTGTCTTGTCTCCCACTGTGTGCCTCAAGAAGCAATACTGAGTTACCGTAGCATCAAGTCTGCCCTCAGTCCTGTGTGATGATGAATAGGGAACCCTGGCCCGAGATCAAAGTATCACCTCTTCAATCATGCTGCCCAGTTATGAATGGACCAGCAAAGCAAACAATGGTTCAAACAACCTCTCATCCTCTACTCCTTCCCCCAATACATCCTCAAACCAGTCAAACTAGTCACCGTACATAACCCAGAAAATACATGCAAATAAACCTATTTTTTAAAATCATAATCAGCGGTGGCCTAGCGGTTAAGGAAGCGGCCCCGTAATCAGAAGGTTGCCTGTTCGAATCCCGATCCACCAAGGTGCCACTGAACAAAGCACCGTCCCCACACACTGCTCCCCGGGTGCCTGTCATGGCCGCCCACTGCTTCACTTGAGAAGTTTATGAACTGGCCACATCTTTCATAAATAGCTAATTAAATTGACTGATCTGTCTTAGTAGTGCAAGACAAGGAAAGACCAGCAAGGACTTAAGTGTTACTCACACAGAATTAATCATTGAATGAACAACACAATTAATTCATAATAGCAATAGCAAGCAAACCATTAACACCTCCCTAAAAATCAACCTTAAAACTATTTTTAAAAGTAGACTGGAGAGTATTAGTTTGAAATGAAAACTGTGAGAAAATGGAGAATGTCTATCAGTTATCATCGGTTTATTTCAGTTTAGACAAGGTGCAGCCTCTTCAATTAAGAAAAATAAATCAAATGTCACTTGTACCTTTTGATAGAGTGCTCAGCGGTAGGAGCCAAGACATCTTTTAGATGCCCATCTCAGCCCATCTCAGATTAATGCATAGCTGGGCACAAAGTGTTTTAATGATGGCACATTCTTGAAAAGACTTAAAGGCTCATCGATAGTCTTTGAAATTCCTGGACACAGCTTCTTTTTAATGAATTTTTGAGAAGGCATTTTGGGCCTGATCTTCACTGTGTTTTGTTCAGGATCACTGAGATCAATGAAACAATCAATGCTGAGAATCTGTTTGTTTAGCTGCCGCTAATGCAGTCTGTTCTCTCCAGGGTCAAATTCTTCCCAAGTCGTGTCGCAGCCACCACAGATATGCTAAACCTCAGACGCGTAGGTCCAGTTCCTGAGATGAACCTAACCAACCAAACCTGTCCCAGAAAATTATATTCCAATTGGTTAAATTTGGATGAATGATAAATGAATCAATGATGTTAGCATAATTTTAATCCATCATCTTTAACTGCTTCTTCCCAGCCAGTGAAGTGAAAGTTTTGCTCAAATACTGTGATATATTGACATAACTGCAATAATCACCCCAAATAACACAATTCTAGAATATTCAAATTTATTCATAATTCTAGTTTCTCAGGACTCTTTCCAATGAATGAAATGTTGGCTGTCTGCCGTCCGTTTTTTGTGACGGAATGGAAAAAACACAGGAAATCAGAATTTAGGAGGCTCGATTTTCTGGTGTAAAAAAATTTGGATCAGGATGAGCCAGCTTTGATGTTCTCGTTCTTCTGCTGTGAACATATATTTATATGGCAGGCCGCGGTTGCTAGAGACCATCCTGGGATATTGGGCACACTAACACCAGGCCGGAAAACGAGGGACAATTTCTTGCAGGAACGTGCATAGAACAGCTAACCTCCTCCAAAAAACACCTTCTATGTAGATTTACCAGACACATTTAGTTTTTGTATGAGTTTTCAATTTTACTTTGAAAAGGAAATCCGTGGTACGTGGAAACTGCTCCTGTACAGACTCAGCTGCAGTGTAAAGATCGCTTTCGGCATTTCATTATGGGATCTGTAGTTTTTGTGTTATCAGCGCTTCATATCGCTTCCCGCACCCCTGAACCAGGAGTTAAAATCACTACCTGGGAGTTATGAGGCCAACGAGTTTCTATTAAAAACTTAAAACTTGGTCAATTTCATGGAAAGCATGAATTCCACCAACTGACCGCAGTCAGTGTAAGCATGTTAGCAAATGTGACAAACCCAGAAACCTTCACCGCAAAACAACGCAAAAAAAAAAAAAAAAAAAAAAAAAACAGCGTAATAGCGTAAAAAAACACCCTAAAAATTTCCCTTTCCTTGCTTTTTCAAATTGCATGCTGGAATTATGGAATCAGTGTATATGATTAAAACAAAGCATTAAGGTTTGTAGATTAACTACAAGTGTTAATGGTGACTGTGCTTCTTTATGAATTGGTTGACAGTACCCATCTAAAAAAAAAGGCCAAAATTTCACAACATTGATAGTCTGTCCATCTCTGCTTCGTCTGTGCACCCGTGGAACGGATTTGTATGAATCGTACATGAATGCATAAACAATGTGCCATGTGCTCACGAGACCAAGTTCCTAACCGGAGAGGCCAGTGGGCCAAACAGCTTTCAGCGCAGTAAAATGGACTAAAAAGCGGTGAGAGGGACAGGAGATACACTCCCGCTCCATCTGCCTGCCTCGCTCCCTCTGAAGGATATCTTGGGTTGCAGGTTCTCCTGTTTGCCACTATTTTCCTCAGCAAAGCGAGCAATTCCTCCCGCTTCCAAATCTTCACTCTCGATCTCCAGCGGCTAAATGAACTATAAATATGCCTGGAATATCGTTGTTTCTCCTTTGCCTTCCAGTAGGAAATGAATTTGGTCATTTTACTTCTAATTTACTTCTGTGACTGTTGTTTTCCAAACATTCGTTTTTAAAAAATGCAATATCGCAACAGAATTTAGTGTTTTAAGCACCCTGTATGCTACTTTTATGATCCCAAAAATTAGTAGTGATACTATTAGAAAAGTCCCGTTTTCATTAGCACAGCAACTTCAGGAGAAATGAGAAATATCCTTGCTTCTGAGATGCTTAATTCTGTACTGTAATTCTTTTCCTTCACAAATCAGAGAGGATGAGGATTTGCCCTGAAAAACTTCGGCCCATACATTTCACGGTCTCCATTACTGCCATTAAAATAATTGAAATGCTACACCGAGCCACTTCTTTTGTTAAAGACCGTAAGAGCCTTTGACAGACGGTTTCTCTATGCAATTATCTGCCTGCTGAACAGTAGACGTGAAGCTGGAAAGCCAATATTGCTAAAATAATTGTCAAAATGATCTTTAATACGGCATAGAGGAGGAGAAATGGGGGGAGGGAATAAATGGCAAGAAATTCCTTGCGTTTTGGGAAAATTAATGAAGGGCTATCAGAGGACCTAACCCAACATTCTCTCAGTCGAAATACGAGGCTCCGAAAAGACAAGGAGGCAATCACAGAACACGAAGCTTCAATTAATGAAGTTCCGTTGAATGGAAAAGAGGTGATAAAATCTCGGAGAAAATGAGAAAAACATGCTTTTTTCCTGCCTTCTCCTTCGTTTCTATATGGTCACATGATATTGCTTTCAACTCTCCGGCTGTCGAGGTGAAACACTGTCTGCCAAGCTTTTTTTTTTTTCTTCAATGTCAAACGAGTGTTGGGTAAATGAGGAGCAGACCTGAAATTTCTCTATATAACAGGGTGGCCAATAAGTGAATACAATTTGTGCGCGTTTTACAACTCTATAATGCTAATTCAAGCTAATTCACAATCATCCATCATGCTGGCAGAGCAACCAGCCTGTGTCCTTTTTCAGCATGACAAATAAATGTATAAACTGTCTTGTTATGATTTTTGACAAATGAACATGACCTTGCCTCTGCATCAAATGTTGTTGTAATTTGCATGGTTTCAGAGCCAAACCCACTTAAATTCTGGTATTAAAATAATTCGTGCAAATAAAACATATTTTTTAATACGATCTTATACACAGATACTGTTTCAAACTGTATTCAATACATTAATTATTGATGCTTGTACAACCCCAAATCAGAAAAGGTTGGGAAAATGTGAATAAAAAAAGAAAAAAGCAAGTAATACATTTTCCTCAAATTGTATTTCATTGCAGACATTCAGGCAACATATTCCAAAAAAAGTTGGGACAGTACAGCGTTTACCACTTTGTACAGTTCCCCTGTCTTTTAACAACAGTTAAAAGACATTCAGGCATTGAAGAAGTCCAGTGACTAAGTGTCGCAGGTGTTAGTTTGTCCCATTCTTCCTGAAAACATCATTTTAGGTGCGTAACAGTACGGGTCAAGCATCCGCACCCTCTTCTTAAACAGCCATGCCTTTGTTATACGCGCAGTACGTGGTTTTGCATTGTCTTGCTGAAATAAGCATGGGCGTCCCTGGAAAAGACGTCGTCTTGAAGGCAGCTGAGATATACTTCTTAGCATTGATGGTGCCATCGCAGAAGTGCAAGACACAACCCCATACCATGACAGACCCTGGCTTTTGGACTTGCATCTGGTAACAGTCTGGATGGTCCTTTTCCTCTTTGGTCCGCAGCACACGGTGTCCATTTCTTCCAAAAAAAGATGTGAAAAAAGGATTCGTCTGACCACAATACAGGTTTCCACTGCACAATGGACCGTCCCAGATGTCTCCGAGCCCAGAGAAGTCAGCGGCACTTCTGGACACTATTTATAAAGGGCTTCCTTTAGGCACAGTACAGTTTTAGCTGCCATTATGCACTGTAGAGGGAGGAATGCTGGATCCTAATTTTTTGCTCCAATTTTTGCCAACGATGGCGATCCTCTGCCCATCGTTGCAGAGTAGGCCTTTATAGGAGTAGGCCTTTCCTCGATGCTGCTTTTGTACCGAATCAAGATTGCAATCACCTGTTAACATCACCAGTTTCATTATTTAGTTATTATTTAGTCATTATTTAGTTATTACACCTCATTACTACCCCAGAATCGTCCCCATCCGAACTTTTTTGGAATGTGTTGGCATTTTATGTGGACGGTGCAACTTAAAAGTCAAGGGAAATTTGTGACTTACTGCTTAATTTTTTTAAATTCACTTTTTCCACCCTGTACTAACTTTTTCTGATTTGGGGTTGTATTTATATGCGATTTACACAATAACTGGCCGCCACGGTGCTCAGTTTATACAACGTGCTGACTAAGGTTTCCTTCTGGTTGCCTGTTGGCTGGAAAATGGCCCGTTTTCATCTGCCGTGATTGGATGTGACACAACAGCCGAGTGGTGGGAGGAGGAGAAATGGCAGCCAATGGACAGCGAGGCAGGGAGCAAGTGTCCAGCCGAGATTTAAGAGCAATCAAGATCGTTATCCCATTTCTCCCACCATAAATCCACTGATGTTCTCGTCAGGCTTCGCCGTGTCTTATTACGAAAGCATAAAAGACGGAGAAACGCTAAATTAAGAAAAGTATAAAAATCGGAGCTATCAAGCCAGTCGAGCGGCTTCTTTTCACAACACTAGTTTAATGAAGTTTGAGTTTGACTTTGGAGGACAATGGGGGACGAAAGACGTGTCTTTTCAGGGCCAGGAAACAATTACACCTTTTTATTATAGACACATGGAGACAGAAAGAGAGAAAAAACATGATTACATGATTCCCATACTATACTATGATCCCAAATTTAACAAGAGCTCGGGGCGCCAAGTTCAAACATGTATTCGTCAGGTCTGATTCAAAAGACACAGGTGAAAAAGCCTTCAGAGAAAGGGCATAAAAAATGGCCCTTGGTGCTGCATTTTCGTCTAATGGCACACAGCAGCATCAGCACACGTTGAACGGCCTTAATATCCTGTGACCCACTGGACCGCATTAAAAGAGTAGTTTCTGAGGGAACGTTTTACGGCCCCTTGAAAGGGAAATGATAAATTTAGCCATAATCTGTGAGACATTAGTTTCCCAGTGCATGACCAGGCAGGCCCGACCTGCTGACCAGCTAACCACAACCATTTCACCTTTCTTAAATTGTCAAATAGTCCTACGGCAGAAGAGCTGCTTTTTATATCAAAATTGCATACGTAGACGTTTAACTTTTAGCCTGTGCAAAAATCTGCAATATTTCTGTAAATATAAGGTGTGGATTCAGCAAGTACTGGTTACGTCCTGCCATTTTTGCTCTGTGTTTGTGTTGTGTTGCAGGATGCCTTGTGGTTGCCAATTGAACCCACCCGCATGGGGCAGTGGGTGCCTAGCGGTCAAGGAAGCGGCCCCATAATCAGAAGGTTGCTGGTTCGAATCCCGGTGGTTAAATGCAGAGGACACATTTCGTGTGCTGTGCTGCAGTGTTTCACAATGACAATCACTTCACTTTACCTGTTCCTGCTGCAGACAGCCAGTATAAAAGGGACCTTCATAGCATTTCCTGTTGACAACGCAACCTATGGTTTTTGATTGTCGTTATTCATTGTAATTCATTTTATATGTATTTCTTATTTAATAATAATTCATCTTTTTTGTTAATAAATTACTTGTTAAATTGCTCCGTTTCGTCTTAGTGGGTTTTGTCTTTTCTTTTGTTATGGGCCCATACCCCTGGACTGGAACGTAACAGTCACACACAACTTGGAAATAAAAACCACTTCATGTCACGCGCCTGTCAAGCGAAACACACTTGTTACCTTTAGCCATACTTATACTTTATTTCACCCCATGCTTCTTGTAAATGGCGCGGAAATCTCAACTTCTGCTCACCTAACTTCACCTACGGAAGGACATGAGACAGCCGCCTCATAAACTGCATGACCCGCTTTGACTGTTGGTGGCCTCCCGCTGTTGGCTAGCAGGGTTTTAAGAGGATCTGTGAGGCGAGCGCCAGCGCCTGTGCGTGTGGGACGAAGGACCCCGCGGCGCGCCGAAACATCACAGGTGCCGCGACTTCCGCCCACCAGACCCAACAAATTTCCTAATTTACATCTGCTCTGCACGCCACTCACAAATGGTAGCAGTCGTTTCAGTGCTATGGACTAATGTCCTGATGTCCTAATTAAAACAACCTATATTGTCAAAAAAACTATCATAAAAATTGTCATTTTTTTAATCTTTTAAGCATGATATTTTAAACTAAACATTTCCTTGAAAACCGAGGGCGGCAGACAACAGCAAAGCAATATGTAGGCAGCCGTTATAATCTCAAAGCTAATCTTTTACAAAAGACATGAAGAGATCTGACAGACCTGGAGACAGAGAACGGACATGGGGGTAGTAAAGGAGATGGTTCGAAAGATCAGTGGAGTGGAAGACATACACCTGACATGAAAGAAAGAAAAATATTGAAAGACAGGGAACTCGAGTCCGAGAGAAAGCTGACATAAGAAAAGAATTGATGGGCACAGTTATCGAAAGACAAATTGGAACAAAATTGGAGAAAATTGAACATGTGGAAAGACGACATGTAAACAGTGTGAAAAATTCCCAGTAGAACAGATCTATTGACTGGGACTGAGAGAAACAGAACCTTAATATTGAGCAGATTCATTAACTGATCATGATGCCTCCTTGTTATAGAAAATAACATGGAGAAAAATATTACGGGATTGTTGCTGTGTATATACACAAAGATGAAAAAAAGGTCCTGGAATGGCTACTCAACGTGCTTCTTATGAACATACACCCGAACGCCGTACATTAGTTCTAAGGTGAAGAGGGGTGGACAGATTCAGCTGATTTGAAGGAGAGGACCATTAGCAGGCCCAGATGGACAGGCATTTTAGCCTGGGCACTGCAGGCTCTCCTACAAACCTTTTAACGCCCCGTTATGTCCCCATCTCTGTTCTGTAGCAAGCAAACCCTGTTTGCACCAACAATTGTCTGCCATTGGCAACCAAGACCTCCATGAAGGTCCAACAGTGAGCCTATATATTGTATTTAATGTTATTGTTGTATTTTAATGTTACTTGTATGGGTCTGAGAGTAACGCAATTTAAATTCTCTGTATGTCCTGTACATGTGGCAGAATTGACAATAAAGTTGACTTTGACTGATATGGGTCTTTAAGACCTTGGTCACCATGAGCAACCAGAACAGCTTCAGTGCTCATTATTTCAGATTGTCTAGTCTCTATTACACTGCTGGAGATGTAACCTGTTGCACCAAAGGATCCATCATTTGATTTATGTCATATTCATCAACAATTCAATGATGCTGGAGTCCTTAAATTTAATTCCATTACGTGACATTTAGCAGCAGGCGCTTTTATGCAGAGCGACTTATAATTTGTTCCAGAGATATAATTTGTTTCATCATCGGTGATCACACAATCACACAATTCATTGATTTGCAGTAACAGATTTCTGCCAACAGAAATCCTGCAATTCAGAATCCACTAGAACCCCCACCAGTCCTGAGTGTTCTTGACCTATTGCAATGAGGCGGAGACAGCGATGGCGGGCATCTCAGATGACTTTGCCCAATCACAGACGTCACTAATTGGCAGAGCGAGAGGATGCTCTGGTTCGAATGCTCAGGTGAACACCAGCCACTCAACCCATCAGGACGCAATGCGGATAATTTGCATGATTGATGTCGTCTGTGAGAGATGCACGTTGGCCCAGGACAGCAGCGTGCCCCATGCGGAACCGGAGAAAATGCGGCAGGAGGCTGCGGGGGTTTTTTCCATCAAGGAATAATGAAGAGTGCGGAGGGCACCCGCCAGAAAGGAAAGGGATATCAAGGCAGGGCTGCTCGGGACGTGCCATTCGGTTAAATCCCGTCATTAAGTAAATGCAAAGCGGGCCGGAGCTGATGACACCGATAAGTGAGGTTCGGGGTGGGGGTTTAGCTCCCAAAGCACGCCGCCGCTCTCAGTTAACTCCCGCAGGTCGGAAAGATACCAGAAAAGACTCGGCGGAGTTGCAGGTGACAGTTGTCAGAGCCGTTGTTCGGCGCCATTCAGCCACCAGGCTGAGAAGAACGGAGCCGGTCCTCTGTGACAGCAGCATGACTGGAGATTAAATCAGCCCGGTGTCGGCGAGTCCCGACTTTATTCGATTCATTTCTTCTGTCAAAACGCTCAACTGTTATCATAACCAAGGGGCCTCGGGTTTGAATGGCAAACAGCCTGGCATTTCATGAGCCGCTGTGCGTCTTTCACTTGAGTGTGACATTCTGTAAGGGTCTGGGCAAGATGTACAAAAAGGTCCGAACCATTATCACCACTCGGCATCATTATGCTCTGAGAGCCCATTTTCTACTAAGAGGAGAGGAGAATTTAGTCATTTCATGAATCGACTTGGGTAAATGCACACACACACTCCTCCGCCTCTACAGGGCCTCCGGTGACATTTCCTCGTCCTCTGATACGCCGATGCGTTTCGGGGATGACACCGAGACGACCCTGAACCCTGACTGCTGTGGCGGGGAAGTTCTCGCAGCCATTTTTATCTCGGCCGAGGTCTGTCAGAATCCATCAAAGAGCTGGAGCTGGAGCGTCCCTCCTAGCCTTCCCTCCCTCCCTCCCCCCGTCACTCTCCATGGCAACAAGGCGACTGGCATCGCCTCCCATTTGTCATCCTCCGTGCTCCCATCACACAACTGTCTTGTAAATGGTCGGCTGAATGAAGCTCTTACCATGCCAGCCCATCGAGTATGGGAAGGAGATCTCAAAGAGGTTGTCATATTTGGTCAGGAGCCTTTTCATTATGGATGCCAGGCCTGCGGGGAGAGAAAGAGAAATAAACGTAAAACAGACCGAATTGACTTCAATTCCATCTAATACCGCTCGGGCTCCATCCAGCGATGTTTCATTACCGCACCAGTCACCGTGCGGCCCGGCTCGCCTCTCACAAGAAAGAGACGGTCTAATTCACCAGCGCATCTAAAAGAAAATAGCATTGTTTGGAGCCTGCCCACTGTGACAGACATACATTCGATCACACACACACACACACACACACACAAAGATTGCAAGTTAAAACTGTTAGCTCCTAAACAAAACCCAGACCGAGCCTCCTGCTGAAATTAGTGTGCAAATGAAGTTTGTCCTTCAAGGCTGACGCTCGTTCAGAAGGTGCAGCAAATGAACAGGAAAACCCCAGCTGTCTGTGTAATTCAGAAACTATGGCCATAAAATAACAGCTTTAAATTAAAACCCAAGGACTGACGAGTACCTGAATGCAAAACGCAGGGGAGACATCTGGAGAGCTTCTTCTTCTTTGATTGCACAGTTATGAAGCATTCATACCAGATAATGCAAGCAGATGTCAAAAGGCTGGAGTTGCCTCCACCGCCATCGGCACAGACTTTCCAACCCAACCTTCTCGGGCCAAAACAGTGGCCACATGGGCGAAGGGCTGCAAGCTGCAACAGCTTCCTTCCAAGGAAACATCCTTCCTGCCTGCCTGTCAATAAAGTGGATTATATGCAAGGCTGGGGGTCTTCGATCCCGGAACAGCCCTCGCTGCTTTGCTGACTCCAGAACCTCTGCCAGCATTGGCTTCAAAAGCCCCTCGCGAAACAATTTGCATGATAAAAGCCGACGCGCTTCGTCTTTCCCGGCAAAATGATGGATGGTCTGCTGGGGAGGCGCGTCTGGGACGGGGCCGGATGCCAGAGACGGGGTGCAGCTCTCCAAACTTCCGTTATCCGGTGGATAATTACCTTTACCTGGCCACAGTAGATCTTCCTCTCGTAATGGTGCACTTTAGATTTATTCATTAGCGGAGATGCTCTTATCCAGGGTCATTTACTTTCACTAATTACAGTCAGTCCACCCCCCCCCGGAGCGATTTTGTTTGTTGCCCATTTTTGAGTGGACATCAAACACGACGTTGAGGCTCATTTGACCAATTGCCCAGTTTTTTGACTGCCAGGCCTCTGTTTAACTGTCTTTAAAAGTGTAGGAGTTGTCAGAGCAAGCAAATGAATTAATAAAAACACATTCAAAACAACATCTGCTGGGAGAATTAAGAGAAACTAAGAGAAAGATGAACCAGAATGACGATTAAAAAATAATTACACATAAATGTTTAATACCAAGCAAAACAAACACATTGGACATTAACATTACAATATTACATGGTCGATCCCATCTTTCACATGTAGACTTACAGTTTAGCAGATGCGGCCAAATGTGATCATTGTACCTGTACACCTATCTCTAGCTACTACCGGGTGGCATTAGACCAGAGGCCAGGGGTGGTAGTAGCCTAGTGGGTAAAACACTCACCTATGAACCAGGTTCAAACCCCTCTTACTACCATTGAGTGTCTCGATGAGAACTGTCCATGTAATTACTGATTGTATGTCGCTTTGGATAAAAGCATCTGCCGTAAATGTAAGTGAGTGTTTTGCATAGTCCATAAAGTCTAAAAAAAACTTTTAAAAAACCCTATAAGGTGATTCTGCCTTGGGCCTTTTTTGACCTTTTTCCTTTCTTTACCATTGTACTCTTTACTGTTATGGTAGGCCTTGTTGGTTTCTTTGATTCTGAGATGTGGCTGATTTCTGATTCTGCCTCGAAGCGGCGAGAAGGCAGATGAAGAGCCTCATGGAGCTCAAGAGCCCCCTGACCTCTGCTCTAATGTAAACAGTTTTGACCTTAGGAGAAAACCAAAAGCCTGCAGCTCTGGCTACATCAGTGGCGTCTGTAAATACCACTTTCCATTCAGAGATAAAAACCCATTTATGCTTATTCAGATTGTATATATCTCAGTGGTTTATCCTATTCTCATTCCCACCAATAAAGACACTATTTTAGTAGTGGACAGATTACTTTAACTGAGGTGAACATTCCTATATGCCATTCCCACACCTAGAAAGCCATGTTTTGAACAGTTCAAGATGATAAAAGGTACACTTAAAAGGTCCAAACATACAGTCATGGCCAAAGGTTTTGATAATGACACAAATACTGGTTTTAATTAAAGAATTTTATAAACTTCAAAGGCTTTTATTGACAATTACATCAAGTTGATGCAAAGAGTCAATATTAGCTGTCAGGATCCGGTCCGAAATGGGGGTTACTCCGGTCCGGGTCAGGATCAGGATCCGGACCGGAGTTTCATTGTTGTCCTGTGTAATGTTCCCTAATCGTTTTCACCTGTGTTAATTGTATAAAGCTGCCCTGTTCGTTTCTGTCCGCGGTCAGGTCTTTGAAGTTATGTTCCGTGTTCACTAGTGTCTTCGTCTCGGATGTCTCCCCTGTCCTGTGATTCACTAATTAAACCCCTGTTCCGTGATGTCAGGTGAAAGCGTCCTCCATTCCTCGTCATTCCTCGTCACTCCTCGTCCTCCTCTCCGTGCACCCGCCGCGTCATGCCCACATGGACGTGACAATTAGCATTGTTGGTCCTTTTTTTCCAAGACCTCTGCAATTCGCCCTGACATGCTGTCAATCAACTTCTGGCCAAATCCTGACTGATGGCAACCCATTCCTTCATTATATTTAGTGCATAGTGCTTAGAGTTTGTCAGAATTTGTGGGTTTTTGTTTGTCCACCTGCTTCTTGAGGATTAACCACAAGTTCTCAAGTGTCTCAAGTGGCACGAGACAGGACTGATGGTGGCGCTCACCTTTTCTTCTCCGGACAATCATTTTTCCAGATGCCCCAAACAATCAGAATATCAGTGTGTCCCTGATGTTGATCAAGTGTGTCCTTGATCCTCAAAAAGACTTCACCTCACTATGCATGCAGACGCAGTCACACCTGCCTGCTGCCATTCCTGAGCAAGCTCTGTACTGGTGGCACCCTGAGACTGCAGCTGAATAGTCTCGAGGAAACGGTCCTGGCACTTGCTGGACTTTCTTCACAAAAACTTGAACGTCTCTCCTTGAAGTTTTAATGATCCAATAAATGGTTGATTTAGGTGTAATCTTAGTAGCAGCAATACCCTTTCCTGTAAAGCCCTTTTTATGCAACGCGAAGATGACAGCACGTTTTTCCTTGCAGGTAACCATGGTTAACAGAGGAAGAACAATGATTTCAAGCTTCCAGTCTGCTTGTCAACACTCTCACTTGTGTTAATGAGAGGATCACTGAAATGATCTCAGCAGGTCCTTTTGTGGCAGGTCTAAACAAATGTTTTTTTTTGGAGTGGATGAAGTCCATTTTCAAACTTTGTGAAAAACATTATTTTTGGCCACGACTGTATAATGAAAGTAAATAAAATAATAAAAAAAAAAATATTTATTTGTAGCCATTATTATTTTCCTTTCCTTTTTCACTCTGTGACTTACAAGAGGAATATTTATGCACACAAAAGGTGAGATTGCTTTGACACGGTAATAGAGGAAACCAACTCTAGCATACGTCTGAAATATAGCTTTTGTGAACATCTTCCACATACTCTCATGTACTTTTTTTTTACTAGGAGAAAAGGTCTCTTGATGAGCAATTTCACCTCAATTTTAGCAGTGAGGTGGGTTTTTGATGTAGAATTATTACACAGAGAAGAAACTGCATTGTTATAGCAAGTATATCAGGCCATATTTTCAATGTTGGCAATAAAAAAAACAATGAGCAGAGAGCAGGTCCATCAAAGCAATGAAGCCATTCCGGCACGCAGTCTGTCAACAGTTCAGACAGCCTCGCATCTTTAATCGCCCGAGCTGCCTGGCGCCGCGGTCCCGGCGTGACGCGCCGCTCGGCCGGCCCGGCTCTGCGCCGCCACCTTCGGCGATTGGCCTGCCGTTTATTTACATCAGGGATTACAGCTGTCACGGCAGAGCCACTCGCGCCTGGCAGCCTGCAGGGCAGCGCTTATCTGCTGCCGCAGCCCCACCTTACAATACGAATCACCTGCGCGTCACCAGCAGGTCAGCACTAATAACTGGAGTGTGTGTGTGTGTGTGTGTGTGCGAGATTCATGCAGAAGACCAGCACAGGACACCCAGTGAGGAGTGTGCCAAGAGAAGACAGTGATGTGCAAATGAGGCAGGGTGCTGGGGAGAGCTTAAAATAGTGTTTTGGATGTCGGGGCGTAAAGAATTTAGCAACATATTTTGGTTCTCTGAGAAAGAGAGAAATGAAAAAAAAAAAATCTCATTCGGTCTCCTCAGTCAAAATGTAAAATGTTGTTATTAGAAAGTCTGCTCAGACTGAGGGAGGATTGGTTAAACAATAGGAACGTGTCAGATGCAAATGAGCAAGGGAACGAGCTGCATAGCTAATGCGCTGAAGAAGTGGGCACTGAAACCCACACTCCTAAGCTACCATAGTGGAATCAACGGGATTTCCTGGGTATCACATGATTCCATGGAAGCGGAGGAGAATAAGAGACATGGTTTAGCAAATCGGGTTAAGAACCAAAATTACAAAGACGCGGCATATTCCTTTCCAGCTCATAACGCTTTTTACACGCCTCTACAGCCGTAACACAGAGATGAGTTTCACCTGAACCGCTTTAGAGCACTCAACGGCGTCAGTGGGCATCTGATTCAGCCCCGACGTGAGGGATCTGAGGGGCTCAACGTTTGGCGCTTACTGTCTCTCTCCTGAGCGGTGAGGTCGGGGAGCCGCAGGACGTGTCGCCGGGGAAGCAGCAGCGTCTGAAAGGGCCAGGTTGCCCAATATGGCACCACTGCCAACCAGTCGTCATTGTCCACCACAACCCGCTCCTGTAACACACACACACCTACACATGTGTACCTGCAAACTTACACACGCAAGCATGTTTTTTTTTTTTTTTTGGTTCTGTGTGTGAACCGCACCATTTCTATGCAATAAAATTAAGCCTAAGGAGTATCCTGCCTCAATTAATATCAGCAACAAAAATATAATCGAAGGTTTAAATGACAATTTTCAATCAGATGAGATCTTTTCAAGTTAATTAACTTAACCCAGCCACTGGGGATGCATGTGACAATGTGAATGGGTTTACCCAAATCTACCAAATGTATTATGAAGCTTCTAAGCTTAAAGCCAACCATAGTCCTAAAACAAACTAAATCTACTGGCTCTTTTAGCTTTTAAAATGAAACAAGAAAATAATGTGTAAAATGTTCTTAAATTCCCAACAGAACCTTCTATTCTTGGCAGGCATTGTCCTCTAACCTCCCTTACTTCGGCACAATTGCCGAGACGTCCCAAACTCACAATCAGGCAACTGATCACCCAACGAGTGGCTTGATTAAGCCTTCAGAGTTAAGTGATTCTGAGCTAAGACTATTTGTTCCCCATCAGCCAAGCATACGGGAGGCGGCTCGCGTTTGAACGTGCAGGCCAGGTTCCAGGGCAGGGGGGATACGTTGCTTCACCAGTTCAGGACATTCAGTAATTTAACCCCAATAAAACATGTCCAGCCGGGATCAAAATGACCCCGCGCAGAGACAAACAATGCACCACGCCCCCGCAGGCTTCCAAGGACAAGAATCACGGGGGGGCATGCTGGGAGCGTGGCGGAATGATGATGGATTACAGAATGGATTTGGTTGACATGTGGCAGTGACAGAGAGAACAGAGGCACTGATGAGGGGGAGTCACGTGACAACGAGCCCAACGCCTGATGAGAACCAATTAGAGCCCGTACAGAGTCATCTCCAAGACAGACAGGCGACAGAACCGCTGCAACTTCATTTATATTTTTATTAATATTAACACAGCTCTTCCACCAGTTCTTAACAGGTTCCAGTTGCTTAGCAACATAATCTGTATAAATGACATTGAAGCTCCTCTTGGCATATTAATATAAAATCTGAGTGATGCTACTGGATATTTTAGTCTTTGGGTCTCCACCAGTAGAACCAGAATTAACTAGTTAGTAAAATTCATATGGATTTTTTTTTTAATCCTATTTCACATATTACATCTAACAATATGTGAAATATGACCTAAAATCAGCAGCGAAGTGATTATATTCTGCTCAATGTAATGGTAAATAATCATATTCACATTCACTGTATACTATTATAGACTTTAGTATATGCCTTGTCTGACAAATTATTCAATATTAATATCCACCTCAGTGCCGGAGAAATCTGCAGCCTGGGAACATATAGCCACTCTAATAAAACTATTGCACCAAGTCACATCTCCTTTCAACCTCTGATTCTTTATTCCAGAGGTTTATTCATCCCTCCACTCGCTGTTAATCCTCCCAGACATTATAATAAATGGAATATTTTAGCCCCTGCGACCCTGCTTTGAAACAAAGGTCATTATTTTGGGGGTAATTATGCCTTAACATCTAATACATCATTTTGATTGCTTCCGAATGTGTTGGTGGCATAAAATAAAACTGAAACCCATGAAAAGAATAAAAATTTTCCCCAGACAGTCGATATAGGGACCTGCTACTTCCGACAACCGCTCTGCACACACCAGGGGAACAATCTGGGAGCAATCTCCTCCCTGCGACGAAATAATTTACACGGGCCTGCATGTTTACATGTGAAAACGCGCGCGATAACGCCACGTAACTTCACGCCGACTGTTGTTGCCACGGTCCGATACACATCCGCTTTCTTACGAAACCCCACCCTCCACGGGGGCCGCCTGACTTCATTTACTTTATTTTATTTTGGCGCACACTGCATGCCGCCGGCCATGAGATCTCGTTCAAATGATGAGAATGTTCACAAAATACCAAAAAACTAATAATATTTTATCCCAGCGAGCGATTTGTTCGACTCCGATGGAATCAAGCTTCACGCTGGTGCTACAAGTACAGATCAGTAGGGAGGGGGGTTTGAAGGGGGGGTGAGAATCGAGACACCAGAGTGCTGCAAGTCTGATTAAACTTTCAAAGCAACAACAGCTCCGAGGATATGATTACCCCGCCGCCGCTTATTAAATCTGCAATTAGGCCCATTTACGAGTGCATTATTTAACAATTCCTGAAGAGGAATAATAGCAGCTGGCGGGGGGGACTCTTGCTTTGTCTTTTGGCGGCTAGTTCTCCGAACTTCAGGGTGCCGCTTGCAGTTATTAGACTATCCCTCTTCTTTATCTTCCTCTCAGTCCGTCCTAAAGCTTGTGCTGATGTGCCATTAGGAAGAATCACGGCCTCGCCATGTTACTCTTTCCACCATCTCTGGGTTCCCTCCTCGAAATTCCACATTCTCATGCGGAGCCTCACTGGGGGGCTTTGATTAATAACGAAGGCCCATTAAAGTCCTCGCCGTGCAGGACCCGCTATTCTCTCCGTTGCATGCGGACAAACGTGCTTTTTAAATGCACGTTACGACGCACCAGGGCACTAAAATGGCTCTCATCTTGCCCATGGACATCTCAGGAACACCAGAGGTGGATTTACAGAAGACGGAGCATCTCTTAATCTCATCTCCGGAGGTTATCTACGGGAGAAGTCTCTTCTTGCTCGGGTTTTGTTTTTTGGTTTATCGTCATGTAGAAATGGCCTTTTGGCTGCGTGCGCGTTTAACGGCAGAAGCCTCCATGCCTTGGGTGGGACGGTGAGATGAGGGAGCCGAACAAGTGGAGGAGATAAGGAGCATTCCACGCTAAATGAGACGTGACCCTGTTTAACCCTCTGCGGCTGTGGAACTCGGCTCAGGAAAGGTGGAACCTCTTTCGCTGCCTCTCTCTTCTCTCCATTCCTGTCGTCTGCTCTCCTGTGGTGCTCTCCTCTGAAGTTGCTCTCTCTCTCTAGCATTCGACTCCTCCGTTCTGTGCTCGCGTCTTCCACTTTCATCTCCGACCAAACCTAAGCCCTCACAGGCAGTATACTTATCCTTACTTTGTATGCATGAAAAACACTCCACTTCTCCATTTGTGCTTAAAATTTGGAATCAGATCGACTTTCTTTTTTTCTTCTCCTTTCTTTTAAGTATTCATGAATTCCACAGTGTTGTGGAAGAGCTCCCTCTGAACTTGATCTATCGGGCCGAGAGACGGGCGGGTTTCTGTGCGGCCTCGCTCTGCTCTGGTCCACGTGGCGGGGTCTCACCCACTTCCGGTACGGCCACTGAGCATGGAAGATCTGGCAACACGTCTCATCTCATAACACACAAGATTAACCTGAGAATGGGAGACAGATATAAAACCAGCAACGGTTGATATTTCCCCACAAATTCTCTTTTCATCTTCCATGTATGTTACCATAGTTTTTTTAACGGGCCGTCCATATCAGATTTACATCTCATTTGATCAAGTGTGAGAAACCCAATATGTTTCAAACCACACTCACATGCTATAAAACGGGTGTGGGAGTAGAACACAAATATCCGCACAATCAGAAAGACAGTTAAAATGTTATTAGCAGACAGAATTGTTCCAAGAGTCGAGGGGAAAAAATAATTCCAGTGTTAGAATTACCAAAGAAAACATACGAATCCAAAACCAATAGGACAACAAAGTGTGTAAAACAAGTATTATGTAGTCAATACAATATAAAAAGTCAAAATGAACTCTCATACCACCAGTAAAAAGGAGACTCCAGCTCATTCCTTTCTCTAACTATTCCTACAACAAATAACTACATGTATAACTACGGTGGTGGTAGCCTAGCGGGTAACACACTTGCCTGTGAACCAGAAGACCCGGGTTCAAATCCCACTTACTACCATCATGTCCCTGAGCAAGACACTTAACCCTGAGTGTCTCCAGGGGGACTGTTCCTGTAACTACTGGTTGTAAGTCGCTCTGGATAAGGGCGTCTGGTAAATGCTGTAAATGTAAATATATTAAACAACATGTGAGGTCATACAAAAAAAAACGCAAGCAAAGCAAAACGTTTCAGATAGTGGCTCTTTAGAAGCAGTGAACTTTTGCTGTGATGGCAGCATTTCACACTCTTGGCTTCAGTTGGACAATGGGGATGGTTTTCCAACAGTCCTGAAGGAGTTCATCCCATGAAGCTACGTATGATGAAGCCAAACTGTGAGCAGATCGGCCATGAAGGTAAAGAAAGGTGACTTAAGAATCTGATTCATGAAACACGCTTTGTTTAATCTATTAAAGAGTCTTCAAAATCTTTTCCACCATCAAACACACAATAAGACAATAAATACAATATTTTACATCCTTTTTTATATCAGCATGAATAAATGATAGTCAGAGTGGAAGACAAAATGCAGTGTATGGTCTGTGTATTCCAGTACGTTCTTTCTTCTGCGTGTGTTGGCGTAAAAAGGTTGGTACGTCACTTCTAGTTCCAATCACGATAACAGACAAAAGAGCAAGATGAGCCAGAAAGACGGGGATCGCAGCCATTTAAATGATCGTAGGTCTTGAGATACGGCCTCGCAGCCGCGATACACAGGGCAGGGTCAGGAAGAAACACCGGCTGGAGCGAAGCACCACCACTGAAACCCAATCAGGCCCAGCCGGAGGGGCAAGAGTGCATAACGTCTCCAAGGCATGTGGGTGATGAGCCTCTTCATCCACCCCAAGTGGAAAGTTTTTTTTTTTTTTTAGGCCCTCAGAGGACGAGAATAAAAAGAAAAACTTTGGTCGGAGTTCTCAGCGGGACACGAACGGCGGTTCACAGAGGCGGCGCGGTCCTTCATCAGTTAATCAGGACTGATTTGAAGATCTCTGGGCAACGCGTCTCCAGCCTCCCCTCCCGTGTCTCTCTTTTCCCTCGGCTGTTAACCGATCTTTTGTTAGCCCTCCTGCTTCCCCGGGTAGGAGTGCGAGGAGCGTTTTAGACATCGAGGAAATCCTTATGAAATGAGGCTGGCTTTGATCCTCACCACAGAAACGTCCTGGATGATCTGTGAAGCAGACAGATTCAGCTCTCAGGCATTTTGCCCTCGGCTTATTCCTTTTAACATTTCTCCTCCCCTGGGGTGCAACCACGCCGGTCTGGGTAAATCGGAAAGAGCCTTATTTGTGCATCATTTCCAAGAGTGGCTCCGAAGAACACTGTCAGACGTGTGCAGTTGCAATTTGACTTGGCTTAATGAGCTTGGCTGCAGATGCAAATGGCGGTCCAATGGGAATGCGGGGTGGCGGAGTATTCAATCTGCATGTAATGGAAATGACACGCATTGAAACAATGCTAATCATATTTGATTGGACGATAACACAAAGACCTGTGGTCCTTGTCACATCGTTCATGTCCTAAGTTAGATTTTCCGTGCATTTAAATATTAATAAACAGGAACAGTCGCAGGAGGTCGTCTCTCTAAAGGAGACAATTCTCCAGATATTCTCGAGAAAATGCGGACAATCATCTGGAAAGCTTATTAGCATCAACAACGCACAAGCCGTCATTGAATTTAGCCTCCATCAAGCCGTGTCAAATTCAGCTGAACAAAACCCCAACGTCAATTATTCCAAGCAGGCGGCTTGAACGATGAACACAAAATAAATAAAGTCATAACTGCACAATGCGCAGGATTTTCAACTGTGCACTCTTCAAATGGCGTTTAGCCACCAACAAAGAGGCATTTGCCAAGAACCAAATAAACGTACTCAGGGTCTGCAATGGGAATTTGATTTCAGTCGAAACTCCGGCTGGTTCCGTGCTCCCGCGAGAACCGTGTGAACGCCACGTGTGCCTCCTTTCAGTCCGACATTTGCATTTGAAAGAGTGGAACACCTGGCGAACACGAATCGAATGGCAAACTTCCCTGATCAAGTGTTGCCTGTTTGGACTGCACATGCAGCCCTTTCTCCGTGTTGATGTCGCATTCTTTTTCTCCCCAAAAATTCTGTTTACCGCAGTCCACACGTCTCACTAATGAGCACGCGGCGATCGGTGATTAAAACCCACGAAAATAAAACGATCATTTTTTTAAAAAATACGCCGCTGGCATTCTGACATCTCAGACATTCTTGTCATTTGGTTTCCCCGGGAAAACAGATGGTTGCACGACGAACGCAGAGGAGGCCTCTCCATCCTTCAAGGTGGCTTTTCTTCCATCCCAACCTGCCTCAAACATCTAAATAATAAAGTGAAGTGATTGTCACATGTGATACACAGCAGCACAGCACACGGTGCACACCGTCTTGCCGCTCCCTCTCCTTCGGACCCGGGGCCGAGAGATGACGGGCTGGACAGGAGGCATCTGCGACACACCGCGCTCAGTCGACTCTCAGCTTTTCTTGCACCGTTGCCTTGACAACTCGGAGTTGGCAAGGTGGAAGCCACAGTAGAAATCCCATCCAGCCAGCTGGCGGGGTTGGAGCAGAACCATGATCCTCAGGCCTGAGAGCGGGGAGACCAGGCTCCTCGGCCGACAACACTTTTGCAGATGGTTTTCACTCATATATATATATATATATATTTTTACCCCCACACTTCTCTTCAGCTTTTTATTTCCACCACTCCCTTTCTCTTTGGATTGCTGGCATCGAAGATGAGTGCGAGAGGGGAAGCGCTCTTGTCATTATCATCAAACGTCTCCCAGGTGCCCTTTTCAAGTTGAGAGCTTTTTATCTGCTTCGAGGCACATAACTGCGAGGAGCTCTGGAGTGGACATATGAGTGCATGATTAACTCATCTTACCAAGTGTAAAAAAAAAAAAAGTATCTGCTTTATTCTCCATCCAACCACACTTGCTAATAGTGAGTCAACTGAGCCCTTCATCCTGCCATTAGAAGCTGGTGATTCACAACAGAAACGCCAAACTTTGAACCGCGCTGGATGACAACTGTCGAAAAACAGCCGTTCTGCAGCCTGCAGCACTTAAATCGGGGTTTCAGCTTTCATTTAAAAGCAAGAGTCTTTCTCGGTCATGTAAAACGTCTTATAAATCCTCCACTGCCCATCAGCATTGTGCAGGGTTGCACGTATTTGAATCATTAGTGACTTCGCTTGCTGCCCAGATTTCCTTTTTCAGACGTACAACCAAAACTGTTGATGCCAACAATATAGTTTTCGTGCAGAGCTGATTTAGAGGCCACCGATTCTGCATCCAGGGGTCACATCTCATGAATATAAAAAGCGAGGCAGCTGTAGGCTGGGTATTTTTGGAGCTACAGACACCAGCATGTATGTTTTATTTTTATTTTATTTTTACAAGAACTGTTAAATGTACTGTATGCCAACTTTCTCTCTTTTTTTTGCCAGATTTGTTCATGCCAGGTTTTCATATATTGAGGTATTATGTTACACACCTGGTGAACTCGGCAAGGCCTTAATGTTCAAAAGCCCCGTAAAACACCATGTTGCAATTATCACAGCACCTTATTGATGCAACGCTGCCTTCAGAACAAATCCTGATAAAGTGAACATGCGTAACAAGCTCCTGCTGTGGTCTGTTACCTCAGCACGCTTCAGAAAAGCTTTCGGACAAACAGGTTCACCATAGAGCCAAAACCTTGAATTTTTTTGAGTCATCGGTCATCAAAGAAAATCAAGCTGGGTTGTCTAAGATTCTGGATTTAGCTTGTTCATAAATGAGCTAACTCCAGCGCATAATAAGTGCATCATAAAGACGGTTGATTTATCTCATTAGTAATTTGTACATGACCTTCACCTATTACTCAAGAGATGCATTTTAAAAGGTATGACACCATTTAAAGCGAATCAAGATTGCATGACTGATGATCAGGTAGCCCTGGGGCTACTGAAGACATTAGCTTTTAGCAGCATCTCAATTTTGAACCCTATAATTCATGAAGATTAATGTTTAATTAATTACAGTTAAATGACTAACTATGTAACACATCTAGGCTGTGGTGGCTGTTCGGTTCTGTAAAGGCCAGCTTGCATTTTTGTAGTGGGTTCAACATGTTTGTCCCTATGATGACCTAGTACAAAAAGTACAGCACTACAAGTACAACTACACTGCAACACTGCTAACAGGCTACCTAGAATAATAACACCCCTAAGGCCAAAGCAGATTTTAAAAATGTGTATATTATTGCAAGACATATTTTACAGTGATTTAAGTCAGAATGGAATAACCGCATGAAGGTCGCTGACTGAGGACGTTTTTTGTTTTTCGAATGCTGTTCCCTGTTAGCGGTTAACCAGGAGAGATTAGATATTTCACATTTAATTCATATTGGCGCTCCAAACACAATAAAGGCAAGAATGTGACAAAATCTCCACAATAAAGCTTGAATGAGGTGCTTCTCCAAGCTAATGGAATTGTTTCCATTGCTCAGTCGCTCAATAAAAGACTATTTTCCCCTCCATCGCAATGGCCAAGCCTGCCTTGAATTACCACGGTATGCATAACAAACAAAATGAAAAGTTATTACGCATTCGCTCTCGCATCCGCAGCAGAGGTGAAACTTTCCTGATCCTTTAAAGCGGCGGCGAGGCAATAAATGGAAGCGGCGCTCCGTTGTTCGGAGCAGGGGTTAGCCATGGATCATCTCATATCAGTGATATTAAAATGTTCATTAACCTCCAGAGCCACCCCTTCCGGCGGCCGCTTCTCTGCCACGAATCTCCTCCGCTCGTCAGATGCCGCTGTGACTTTGTTCCGAGGACTGGGGAGGGGGGGACGCGCCCCTTCAAAGCTGAATTTATGCACAGAGAGCGTCATTTGTCACGGCTTCTGTGGTTATCAAGTCCTATGGGAGGAAAAAAAAAAAAAAAGAGCACCAAAATGACCCTGAAAGCGAGGAGCAGGTAATGTGGCGTTTTGGTGATTTAGCAGTGAGGGTCTTCCCTTGAATAACCACGTGACTACGTGCTGAGACGAGCTCGGTAAACACTGGGTCATAAACATAACTCACAACTTCTCGTGCCTTCCCTTCATTTCTTAATAGAAAAGGTTGTGTAATGGCGCTTTGCATTGCGTTGCATCGATTCTAGTTGATAACTGTGCCATCCATAACATGAACTACATCACGCTCTCTGCATGAGTGTAAACCTCTCCGTAGCAACGCTGTTTAACGCTACACTACGGTTCGCATTGCGCAGTACACCAATGCTTTACTTGCCAATTAACCGGTTCTGAGGAAAGGAGGGTGGATTTCCCTTCGCGAGTTCCCCTGACGGTCTCAGTCTGTCCTTACACAATGGTAGTAAGTGGGATTTGAACCTGGGTCTTCTGGTTCACAGGCGAGCGTGTAACCCACTAGGCTACCACCACCCCATCCTTGTCCCGATACACGTTCGCAGGAGGGACCGACTTACCAATTGTGCTGAATGTGTATTTTTAATGTCTGGTCTGGCATAAAAGCGTCCGAGCATACGCTGTAAAAGGTGCTTTCAGCACAAAAACAATGTCCATTTTATGTCCACCGGGGAACCTTGAGAAGGAACAAAGAAGAAAGCGGAGGCCTTTTTCCTGAAAGTCACATTCTAAGCCAGAGGGACACCACTTGAGTTGGAAAGAGACGGGAGAGGAAGTCTTTGTCTTCATGAGGGCAGCGGCAGATGCGCTTGGAGAGGGCCTGAGAGGCGCCCACGTGAATATTCATCGGCATTTATGAAACTGAAGGGCTCGCTGAGGGGATTTTGGCAACTTCTTCTCTCTCTCTCTCGCTCCCCCTCTCTCGCTCAGACCGATATCCTGTTGATCCGTCCACGCGGACCTGGACTGGAGCGTCTCTGACAGCTCCAGTTTTTAATAAATGGAGGGAGGGGTGGGGGGTTGTACAGCATTTTCGAGAAAAAAAAAAACAGGGCGATTAGGATGAGGGGGGTGGGACAAAAATGGCAGCCGTTGCCGCTGTCATCTTACTTTCATGAGCAGTGACAGGTCCAGGCAGTTCCCACGGCAACAGGGGCACAACGGGTCGCGATGGGCCCAGCGCTGCGCCCCATGCCCTGTCAAAGAGGGCTCGGACTCTTCACCCCGCTCTACTCCCACTCGAATAAACAAAGATAATAAACTCTGGACCGCGGGGGCTCGTCCAGCCGGGCCCGCGGCCGGAAGCGTCGGTGCTGACGGGGCCAGGGGCCAGGATGCTGGCCCGGTGCGGAATTGACAATTAGCATTCCGGGCTAAGAATCCTCCATCGGTGAGTTTTTATCAGTAAACTGTAGCTTGTAGAAGAATATGGAGCGCGTGCTGGCCGAGGAGGCAAGCACAGCGAGGACCTCGCAGATGGCCACCGGTGTGACTGATCTCCACTCAGTGAAAAGGCGAGTGCTCCAGCCAAGAGAGGAAAAGATGCGTTCTGGCCGAATGCTGGGCTGTTGTCACCGGCGCCGTGGTCATAAGCCGAGGTGTGAAAGAGGTGCTGGAGCGGAGACAGGGATCTGAGCCACTAAGCCGGGGCGAAAATTGCTGGACAGTGTCCACCTCTGCAGGGCACATGGCTGCTCTGACCCGTGCCACCTCTCCAGAACCTGCCGGCTGTCCTTCGTAGCGGCAAAGGCTCTCGAATGAAACGCCGCTTGCTGCTCCACCGAGTCCAGGACCTATTGAGAGTGTCTGGTCTGATCCGGTCGAGAGCGATGAGTCCAAAAAGCAGAATGAATTTTTTTTTTTAATATACTGTGTCCAAAAACTTGCATGTCTTCTACATGTATTAATTAAGCTAATTAAAGGATGTCACCGTGTTGACAACTAGGCTACTACAGCCCTCAGAAGTAATTAAAAGGCGCAGCGGTTCATATTTCACGCCTGTAAAACAGAGGTATTAAGCAAAAGCTTGCATGTTGCTGTAGGTTGCTGATGGAGCATGTAATAGTACCACGAACAGATGTTCCATATGGTAACAGCAGATAGAGAGACGCGAGCCCCACTGCTATGGCGTCCCGCTGTAGGCCTTCTGATGAGAACCTACTGACAGGGACAATGATAATATGCAGAAGTAAATGCGGCATCATAACACAGAATTGTTGACATATTGTTGAATTAAATATCACACGGTCCTAAGTATTCAGACCCCTTGCTGTGACACTCATATATTTAACTCTGCTGTCCATTTCTTCTGATCCTCCTTGAGATGGTTCTACACCTTGATCTGAGTCCAGATGTGTTTGATTATACTGACTGGACTTGGTTAGGAAAGCCACACCCCTGTCTATATAAGGCCTTCCAGCTCACAATGCAGGTCAGAGCAAATGAGAATCATGAGGAACTGCCTGAAGAGCTCAGAGACAGAATTGTGGCAAGGCACAGATCACAGATCAGGCCAAGGTTACAAAAAGGATTTCTGCTGCACTTAAGGTTCCTAAGAGCACAGTGACCTCCATAATCCTTAAAATGTTTGGGACGACCAGAACCCTTCCTAGAGCTGACTGTCCGGCCAAACTTAGCTATCGGGGGAGAAGAGCTTTGGTGAGAGAGGAAAAGAAGATCCCAAAGATCACTGTGGCTGAGCTCCAGAGATGCAGTCGGGAGATGTTAGAAAGTTGTCAACCATCACTGCAGCCCTCCACCAGCCAGAGCTTTATAGCAGAGTGGAAGCCTCTCATCAGTGCAAGACACATCAAAGACTCCAAGATGGTGAGAAACAAGATTATCTGGTCTGATGAGACCAAGACAGAACTTTTTGGCCTTAATTATAAGCGATATGTATGGAGAAAACCAGGCACTGCTCATCACCTGTCCCAACAGTGAAGCATGGTGGTGGCAGCATCACACTGTGTTGGCTGTAAAGTGTAAAGTGAAGTGATTGTCACTTGTGATGAACAGCAGTGGTGGCCTAGCTGTTAAGGAAGTGGCCCTGTTATATGGGCTGTCAATATGGGGTGCTGTGTGTACATTAATCAGGAATAAAAATGAACTTAAATCATTCATGAAATGGCTGCGATATAACAAAGAATGAAAAATTTAAGGGGGTCTGACTACTTTCTATACCCACTGTACTTGCTATTAACTACATACACATGTGGACAAAATTGTTGGTACCCTTCAGTCAATGAAAGAAAAACTCACAATGGTCACAGAAATAACTTTATTCTGACAATAATAATAAATAAAATTTCTATGAAATATAACCAATGAAAGTCAGACATTGCTTTTCAACCATGCTTCAACAGAATAATTAAAAAAAATAAACTCATGAAACAGGCCTGGACAAAAATGATGGTACCCCTAACTTAATATTTTGTTGCACAACCTTTTGAGGCAATCACTGCAATCAAACGATTCCTGTAACGGTCAATGAGACTTCTGCACTTCTCAGCAGGTATTTTGCTCCAATTGTCTCAGGTTTGAAGGGTGCCTTTTCCAGACGGCATGTTTCAGCTCTTTCCAAAGATGCTCAATAGGATTGAGGTCAGGGCTCATAGAAGGCCACTTTAGAATAGGCCAATGTTTTCCTCTTAGCCATCCTTGGGTGTTTTTAGCTGTGTGTTTCGGGTCATTGTCCTATTGCAAGACCCATGACCTGCTTTCTGACACTGGCCAGCACATTTCTCTCTAGAATCCCTTGATAGTCTTGAGATTTCATTGTACCCTGCACAGATTCAAGACACCCTGTGCCAGATGCAGCAAAGCAGCCCCAGAACAAAACAGAGCCTCCTCCATGTGTTCTTTTCTTGATATGCTTCATTTTTCCGTCTGTGAACATAGAGCTGATGTGCCTTGGCAAAAAGTTCAATTTTTGTCTCATCTGTCCATAGGACATTCTCCAAGAATCTTTGTGGCTTGTCCACATTTAGTTTGTCAAATTCCAGTCTGGCTTTTTTATGATTTGTTTTCAACAATGGTGTCCTCCTTGGTCGTCTCAAATCTTTCCTTCGCTTCCTCTGGTCCATGTTGAGTGTGGTACACACCATGTCACCAAACACATTTGGTCACATTATTTTCAGTCTTTTCTAGGGGTACCATCATTTTTGTCCAGGCCTGTTTCATGAGTTTATTTTTTTAAATAATTCTGTTGAAGCATGGTTGAAAAGCAATGTGTGACTTTCATTAGTTAAATTTCATATAATTTTTATTTATTATTACTTTTATCAGATTTTGAGTTTTTCTTTCATTGACTGAAGGGTACCAACAATTTTGTCCACGTGTGTAAGTAGGTAACAACGCGGTCCGTATCCTGCGTTGTTTGCGTTGGTTTTCGTGCACATACTCCAAAACTTACGGAAACATTTGGATACAGATGCAATACCTGCGTGATTTTATAGGGGCAGCGTTGCGAGATCTGCACTAAACATATGAGGGTTTTAATATAAGACACATTCAATCATTCACTTGGTTTGTGGCCTCGACACTGACTCCGGGTGGTAAGCAGTACACACTGCAGATTATGGATATGGATACAAGTATATCAGCAACGTTAACAACGCAGCTGTGTACACGTAGCTCACAGCAAGTATAAATCTGCCTTAACAAACCAAACAAAACCCTGAAGGTGTCCACAGAGACACAACCTCCTGCATGCTGCATATGATTTGACACATTTTAAGGCGTCATAAAGGGTGATCCTTTATGACGCCTTAAAATGCATCATAAAGGATCTCAACACTTAGATTTATCTTCCAAAATACAGGGTTTCTTGTAATTCTACATAACAGCAATTACAAGTCACAGTAATGTGAACCATTAAGACCCAGGTTCAATTCCCACTTACTACCATTGTTTCCCTGAGAAAGACACTTAACCCTGAGTGTCTCCAGGGGGGACTGTCCCTGTAACTACTGACTGTAAGTCCCTCTGGATAAGGGCGCCTGATAAATGCTGTAAATGTATTCCTCCTATATATTACCACCCATTTAAAACTGTACACCTAAATCTTAATCAACAGGAGGTAAAAATGGTTTATAATTCATTAAGAAGGAAATATTTAAATTGATAAAGCAAATTTTTAAATACAAGTTTTAAGGATCTATACAAGTGTTTTAAGGTTGACTTCATGTACAGGAGCAGTGAGGGGAAGGAGGGGGAGCTCTACAAACCCATGAACATATCCTTGGACTACAGTGTTCCCACTAGGTTGCTGAGACTCTATGCTGTACTACAGCGACAGTTTAATCCCCATAATAAGTAAATTATGTAATACACCGCTAATAAGAAATTATTAGATCATTACTGTGACCCATATGAATTCACTTGAACAACCCAACCCCGATGTGTTAACATGTTAATGCAGTTCTCACTGGTCTTATACTTCTGGCTGCTCTTTGTTTGCCTAGCATGCCACGCATTGGGTTTTTTTTTTGTACATATACTGTTGTATATGTGGTTTGAGGTCCATTGTGTGATTCTTGTTTATTTGTCATGTTGCTGATGGAATTTCTCTTCTGTGTTATCAATCGAGTTCTCTCTTATCTCATAGGAACAAAGGTTGATGTGGCACAATAAAACGCAAGGTTTTATTTCAGCCTGACGTACCAGCAATTTAAATAATATATAAAGTCCACAGGAAAACCATCAAGCATACAAACCATCCAAAACGAGAAACAGAGCCAAAGCACGCAAACTCCCACGAGCAAATAAAACCAAGTTGTTTCTCCCTTAACTCAAGCCTAACAAACCAATTCCTTTCAGCCTGGAACTGCTGACAACCATGTGGGGGAGAGGAGTTTATTTTACCTACCAGCAAAATGGAATTCTGTCTTTTGTTTTCTTCCTTTTTCCGAATGATTTAACAAAGTTGAAAGCAATTTCTCCCCATTATGATAATGACTGGGTTTTCCTGTTGATTCGCATGCTCCACTACCATATTGTGCAAAACAGCATGGGAGAGGAACTGGCACATTTGCATTCTCACTCTCAACTCTCAGACCTCACGGCCCAGTAACACTGCAGCTCACACCTCTGAGAAACCGAGGAGCACGGTAACAAGATTACACTTCCCCAAGAAGAGGAGCGGACACACACATCTAAGCCTACCACCACTCCTCCGTCAGTGAAGGGTGAGCACAGATCTCCTGGCGGCACGGAAATGGTGGGCGAGTGGCGACTGGCACGGGAGCGGCCTACCTTCCTCTGGGCTTCAAGTCTGGCGTACTGAACCAGCATGGGCTCGCCGTGCTTCTGCAGGAAGTCCCTCTGGCTCCGCTCGGCAAGGCCGGGCTCGTTGGGCAGGAAGCTGCTGGCCCACACCTACAGAGGAGCAGAGGGAGGGATGAACCGGGCCGGGGCCACAGGGGGCATGAGTCCGTTCTCGCAAATAATGACACGCTGTCCTTCCTGCCGGTTCATATATATATATATATAACTCCAACCACAGGCTAAATGGCAGAGGACAGAGTTCCAGTTATTCACCCATCTTCATTTGGTTTAATAAGCACTTTCTGATGATTTCTACAGTTTCAAAGGCACATGGTGGCTATTGGAACAGCAGAATTTGTCCTTGTGTTAAAACTCATCCTTTTCACAAGCTACAGGAAAAAATAACGTAATGCCAGAATGTCCAAGTCATCTGATTTCCTGTGAAAATGAGGGGAAACCTGCATCAGAGCAACTTCATCGATAAAGAAACTGGATTAGTTCTGAATAATTCAAAAATAAACGGCGTGGGAAGTGTGAACACCCCATAAGAGCGAACAATAAACACACAGTGAACACACAGTTTTCAGTGTAGCCTCCGGGGGCAGTGGTTGGCCTCTCGTGTAAGGAAACAGACCCACAGTCTGCTGGTTCAAATCCCGTACAGTCCCCACACACGCCTGTCATGGCTGCCCACCGATGCACTAATAATAATTATAATAACACAGAAGGACAGAGACAGAAGAAAAAGATAAGAAATGAGACTGATGAAAAAAAAACTTATGCCTGCAAATTGTAAGAAATATTTTGTAAAGTAAGTAAGGTGTTGGGCTCCAGAAGCCAAACATGCAGAGCTGGATTGATATACTGTGGATGAGACACCACTCCCATCAGGATAGAAAAGTTCCATCAAGTAAAAGTAAAGTGTTTGTCATTGTGACAAACAGCACAGCACATGGTGCACACAACGAATTGTGTCCTCTGCTTTTAACCATCACCCTTGGTGAGCAGTGGGCAGTCATGACAGGCCACCACTGCACCCACAGGATCAAAATGATCCCTCATATCACTCTGTATTGAACCCAATTCATGTCATGAATAATGATCTCCAAGAAAATTAGTTTCTCCTCTCATTTGTTTGGACTGTAATAATGTTTTTTTGATAATATGTGTGTGGTAAAAGTCCTGAGGTGACCTCAGAGCTGTGGCTAAAAGCAAAAGAATCTGTCCTACTAATGTGTTATCTAAGGATCTTTTCATGATAAGAATAAGCCCAACCAAAAGAAAGGAGAAGTGAGGAGGTAAGCAATGGCACTAAATCTGTGATAATGTGTTAACATTGCCTGTCTGCAGGGTTGTTTAAAACAGAGGAAAAACCAATCGCTATTTTAATAATTGACAGAAAATGTTGTATGGTGATGGGTGATGCATAATTAGCAAATTCATGTGAATTCTATTCAAAAAGGAAATGTATAAATAAACAAATAAGACTGTTGGTCATTGGTAATTTATTCATTTATCCAGGGTGCTTTACAATCAGCAATTACAGGGACAGTCCCCCTGAAGACACATTTCACATTTATCAATTAATTAATCATTATTACTTTGACTAATCATGATTAATCGTGATGAATTCTTTAGACTAAAGTTTAAAGCTATGACAGAAAAGAAAAGAGGCTCCGATGGGAGCAACAGTGACATGAAAATAGCTGACAGACTCTAACAGTAAATAAAACGGAAATACATTTTGGTGCAAAAATATTTCTGCCTACAGGCTGATTCCAATTATGTGCCCCAAAATGCAGCAAAGCACGTGTCACACTGTGCACATTTAAATATTTTCATCTGGCTACCCCTGATTTCCACACAAAGTGTTATAGGTTCAAATCCCGAACTGCCAAGGAGTAAAGCACTGTCCCCACACACTGCTCCCCGGGCACCTGTCATGGCTGCCCACTACTCACAAAGGGTGATGGTTAAATGCAGAGGATACATGTTGCTGTGTGCACAGTGTGCTGAGCTTGCTGTGTATGAGTGACAAAAAAACTATCCCTTCAGTGCCAAAAAAATCAGCCGTTCACGCTGTTTCAATGAATCAATCATGTTTCCTATGGCCCCAAATTCCTAAACCCGCTCCTTGTTCCTGAATTTCGGAGCAATGTTCTTTCTTTTTATTATTATTTTGCAACAGTGTTTTATATCCAATAAAAATTAAATGACACTTGATTGCTGCTGTTATGGTTCGAAGTGGCCGCCTTAGAACATTTTCCAAGTTCCCGATCATCTGGAGCCAAGAAAATCGGTTATGAAATCGACCATTTTGCCTTCAAATGCAAGCTGACAAGCGTCAAAGTGCTCCCATGCATATCAACACTGCCTGTCAAAAGATCAGAGTTGCGGTCCTCCTTACGAGCAGAAACCGGTTTTCTTATCTGCAGCGTCAGAGACCTGGGAACCTCCTGGGCCCAAACCTCCAGGCCTGCGCCGGTGCGTGCGCAGAAAACGTGCCGAAAGCAGCCAGGAGACGTCCACAGTGGGCTCGGCAATTTCCCACCGCCTCTCCAGCTTCCGACAATCCGTCGCGGCATCGCTTTATGCCGCAGGAAAAAGCCACGTTAACGTTTTCCGCCACAGTCCGCTCCGCTGATTAGCATTAGCGGTGACATGAAAGTCTCCTTTTCCCTTAGCTGTCTGCTAAGCTAATGTGACAAACAAGCCTCAGAAAGTCCTAACCCTGTATCTCCGCTTGGAGTGGGGGGCCGATGAGACAGTGGGAGCAGCAGTAATTAGGGGACAAATTGCTGGTTTATCAGAGTCGAAAATTATTCATGCGTCGGAGCGAATTAGCATTTTGGTATTAAATGGTGAAAAAACGCCCTATGCTGGAACAGGCAGGTGGCCACTGCAAGGCCTGGAAATTAATGAAGTTAATTTATCGACAGCCAGCGCTACTGCTGCACCACCGAGCTGCACGGGAACCTCAGGAAGGGGGCTTTTTTCCTCGAATTAGAAAACGGGGGTTGTACGGTCACAAAAGTCTGACCCACAGCAACATGCGACAGTAATAACACAAATCAAGTGGACATTTAGTAGACGATTTTGTAAACTGAACACAGTTTCAGGAATAAAGGCACTTCCTGAACTGGAAATTGACTCACTCCTTGTCACCCCCAAATTAAAAAAAAAAAAAAAAAAAAAAAAAGCACAAACCTTCAACAAAAGACAATTTCGATTTTTTCTTTGTGTAAAAAATAAGTAAATAAATAATCCTGTTACCGTCGTGTATCCAGTGCCAAAGAGGACATTTCATGGTCCTCTAGGAGATGTCAATAGTTCACCGATCAGAATGCTTGAAATAAAGCACCAGTAATCGTCTGCATTTACATTTACGGCATTTATCAGACGCCGTTATCCAGAGCGACTTACAACCAGTAGTTACAGGGACAGTCCCCCCCCCTGGAGACTCAGGGTTAAGTGTCTTGCTCAGGGACACAATGGTACTAAGTGGGATTTGAACCTGGGTCTTCCCACTAGGCTACTAGGCTACTTCCACCCCATTTTCTTATGTCTGCTGACAAACCCCTGAAACAAGGTGTATTACCCGTAAAAAAAAAAAAAACTGCTGTTAAATGGAGGAGGAAGCGAGGACACAACGCTACACTAACATGAGAAGGACACGAGAGGTGTCACTCTTCCTATTTTGAACATTTTGGTAGAAGAAAAAAAAAATTGTGTTGTTAATTTGTCCAAGATACAGACAACTTTGTGGAGATAGAGGACTTCTTCAAATCCAGAACATGTATCCCCACGCTCTACAGGTGTAGACTGAGAGTGTCATACTTTGGGTGAAGGGAGGACGTCCACTAAACTTTTTTGTATCAGGGTTCCATGTTCCAATTTTCTCCCAACAACCATCTGGAATTGAGCAGAGCTTTTGTTTGTGTGCCTGTTTATTGTGTTTTCGAGGGGCGACGCGCCAAGACGTCTGAGTGCTCTCGCATTTCACGGGGGGGAAAAATGACGGGTAGGTTGGGGTTGCGGGGGGACTCATTACTCACGGGTCGTATCTTGAGCCACTCTCCCATATTAGAAGCGTTATTACAGACGCACTCACACTGATTGCGTTAAAAGCGGACAGATAGCAGGCGGCCGGCAGTAGTGCGCCGAGATCCAAAAGAGAATAAAAAATAAAAAAAGAATCATGAGTGGAGCGTAATGATGGATGCATTTGAAGTTGTTTGGCCACTTATTCTGAAAACCATTACTGGGGAGCACCTGTAGCCGCCCGCAGCCGCAGCGATTAAGTGCCGCCTTGTGGGCCAGGGGCTTCAGAACCAAAAAAAAAATTAAAATTATGAATTGTGCTTGTTGACAGCTCCACCGACACAGGCAGAGCGACTCCCAATATCATTTTCCGTAATTACTTCACGCCGCACAATAAAGGGCTTAATTAGGATCTCAGGCAGAAAGCACAATGGCGCTGTGCAGCGTGACACCTTTGCATGGGGGAAAAGTTCAAGAGGTTAAGCACTCCATTGGAACCATTGGGGGGCGTGGAGGCGGGTGGTAGTTTTTATCCATTAAACATTCCACCCGTGTATGTCTCATTAAAAAAAATTTAAAAAAAAAACATAATTTACCTGCACCTTCCAAACATGCCGGCAAATTCAATTAATTATCTAAAAATGGAATTATGTGGCCAGACTGCGCTGCGCCAGCTCTATTTTTAAAGCTAATCTCCGGCAGGCGGTGGGAACGCGGGAGGAGGCCGAGCCGGCAGGGCCGAGCTCCTCGCCGCTCTGGCCGCTGATTTGAATGTCAGGAATGATAAAGGAGGCGTCGGCAGTGGAGGAGGAGAGAACTAATCGGCGGCCCTTCGCGCTTCTCTGTATCAGGCCCGGGGACGTCCGTCAGTCTGTGGACCCGGGAAAAAACAACTCGCCCACCAAAAAAAAAAAAAAGACATGCAGTAATATTTTTACGTACTCATAGGTATGAAATATATGCCTGTAGTCATCCATTTTCACACTTATCTAATTTTAGCGGGAATATAAAAGGCGGCACACTAATAATTCATATTTCCTATCAGAGATGGATCTCCCCCTCTCCCTCTACGCTCGCTCTCAGATGCGCAGGCTATTTATTTGCTGCATGTACCGCTATTGGCGGCGCACTGCTGATTGCCTCCCATCCAGAAAAGCTATCAGCACCGGGGGCCGAGCAGCGATTGTCAATCACCCGTCACTCACGGCGAGCCGCCCGACTCCGTCTACCTGCGCTGCGGCGGCGCGTGTCAACATTATGAAAATGGGGCGACCGGGAAGGCCGTGTTAATACTCTCATTCACACATTCGCACAGATCACCCTGGACAAAGGCGGATATGGTGATGAGGGCCACGACGGGGGAGGAAGAGGGAAACATTATAATAATAATAATAATCTCTCTGTGTGTCCTACCACAAAATGGCCAGCTTTTATCTACTTTATAACGAGGATGCGGTTTCAGAGCGCTGCAAAATTGATGAGCCGTTCAAAGGCCACACGAGACTTCTACGATTTGCCACAAAGCACGTATTTCTTTTACTTACTTATTTATTTTTTGGAGAATAAGTTTACGTCTGAACATTTAAAAGGTGATTATTCTCTCCTGGACTAAACATCAATCAGATGCTTCAAAAACCGAATTCGTATAAACATGAGGAGCGCTGTAGGGAATTTTAAACGCTATCACCAATTCCATCGTTCTTCCCCCCTCCCCTGGGCACATAACCCAGTTCCTTCAATTATCTTTTGAATGGCTGCCGAAAATTCTGTTTCAGGTCTGTCCTCCAGGAGCGGGCGAGCTCCAGATCTTTTAATTTTCTCAATGAAACTGTAGATCCACTTGAAGTATTCAAAGAAAGCGTCACAACATGAGGCGGCCGATGTCAGTCACTCGCTTCTGGCCATGAGACTGTATTTCCTCTCTGAGGTTCTGCTTGACTTTTTGCATTTTTACCATTAAGTGTGCCTCTCAAGACTCGCACAACAAAGAACGGCCCTTCAGCTGTTCCTTAGAACCACATAATGGCCTCGTAAAGATTGAGATCTCGGAACTTGTCCAGTCATTATGTCGCCCTCAGCTGCCCGTTTTGTTTCTTGTGCCTCTCTCTCTCTCTCTCTCTCTGTTCTTTGCAAACCACAAGCTAATCTGTACTAAAACAATACTCAAGTTTATGAAGAAACTTCTAGGCAGACCAGAACATTTCGCAATGTCAAGTTCCAAATGGCAGTCCAAGCCCTGTACTCCTCTACGAAATCTATACAAAACAGTAAATCACATCCAATGACATCATATTTATTAGAGCTAATATAGTTATTATATTATATATAATAAATGTCAATGCCACACCTACTTTAGAGTTACCAAAAATGTACATGTTTGTGATCATTTATGCACGTCAGCACCGCAACCAGGACCAGGGCAGGGAAAATCATCACAGATCCCCTGTCCCTCAACACAGAGACCTGCTTTTTGACCTGCTGTACTCTAGACCATTTAGAAGCCTGCAGACTTGGACCCTCGTCATCACCCAGACAACTCAACTGACACCTACAGCATTACAACCGCACTGTCATGTACACTTGTATTATTTCTGTAATCTTTGTATTTTTCTCAATATAATATATTTGACTATATTGTATATTGTTGGCTGTTTTGATACCGTAGTGCTTGAGAGTCTCAAAGCACCCTCGAAATAAAATTCCTTGTATGTGTTCATTTACATACTTGGCCAATAAAAGTGATTCTGGTTTTGAACAGGCAAAGGGCAGGGACTCGCCCAGGGTGTACACCGAAACTGGAGTCACCAATGCACCTAGTGTGCTATTCATTTCGCACCATCTGCAGTGGTGGCCTAGCGGTTAAGGAAGTGCCCCCCGTAATCAGAAGGTTGCCGGTTCGAATCCCGATCCGCCAAGGTGCCACTGAGGTGCCACTGAGCAAAGCACCGTCCCCACACACTGCTCCCCGAGCGCCTGTCATGGTGCCCACTGCTCACTCAGGGTGATGGGTTAAATGCAGAGGACAAATTTCTATGTGTGCACCATGTGCTGTGCTGCTGTGTATCACATGTGACAATCACTTCACTTTTTTTTTTTTTTTTTTTTTGAAATCCCCATATGTGTGAATGCATATGCAGTTGCTAACAGTCCACTGGAGATCACTGAAAGAGCGAGGTAGAGCAAAACTTCAAATGCACAAGGCCCGAGCTCACATTCAAACTCATGAGCTTGGAGGTGTGAGGTTACCGCACCGTCATTTAATGCTAAACTATAAAGTTGGTATTGAACTTGTCGGTAAACCAGTGCTAGACGAATATCAAAACCTGGTTCCCTTGTGCTGGTGCCATTCGCACTATACTTGACAATATGGCCAAAATAAAACATCCACCCAAGCGACCGCATGAGCTGACGTCAGTCACTACCCTTGAGCTACAGTTGTAAGGACAAATGACACTAGTGACACTTCCACTCGTCTTTCATTCAAGCAAACACGCCCACCCCCAGGAAGGGGATCTCGTGTTCTGGCTGCTCAGCTCACAGTGGCACACACTTGGTGAGGGCTGGCGTGCAGGCGGCTTATCCAGGCTCCACCGAGGCCTGTGGGAGAAAGGCAAGCCGCCTACAAGGAGGACCTGAGCCCCAGAAAGCCGCTCTCTATCTCTCCTTAAAGCAGAGAAAAGAAGCTGGAGCTTTGTCATCTTAAATTCAGCTCAAGCAATTGATTTTTTATTTTTTTTTAAAAAGGGGGGGAAAGGGCCCTGCGTTTACTCACTAGCATGACCAGCGAGAAGATTCAATTTCACTCAAATTCTAAAGATGGAAAGAAAATTTGAAAAAAAAAGAACTCAGAAGGCTTGAGCTACACAGAGCTGCACTGAGCCCACGGACCGAGGGCTGAGAGGTGGGGTACGGGGTCATTTTACTAAGGCTGTAAAACATATTCACCCCAACTGGCTTCCTTCACATCTTACTGCGCTACCACACATAACACAGGCGGGGTGGAACAGAACCCCTGCATTTTTCATTCGCACGTTCGCCGCTGACTGCACGCTGCTCGGTACACTTGTGAACTCCGAGCCGTACAGAGCTAATTAAGGAAGGGCCAGGGATGAATGAAATGTGAATAAAAGGCCTCGCAGGAGGCACCGGCTGTCAGCATTAAACCGATAAAAGAATCTGATTTAACACCCGGTGGCAGCTGAGCGGCGTCTGCAGTATTCATGCACGCCTCTGTCCAAGTTCCGCCAGCAGAAGTCATGCTTTACATATTTAGATTTATTGCATTACATATTTCATTATCATTTACAGCATTTACCAGACGCCCTTATCCAGAGCAACTTACAATCAGTAGTGACAGGGACAGTCCCCCCCTGGAGACACTCAGGCTTAAGAGTCTTGCTTGGGGACACAATGGTAGTAAGTGGGGTTTGAAGCTGTGACTTTGTGGTCTTCTGTGTTACCCACTAGGTTACTGCCACCCATATTCTGTTATATATTAATCACACGACTTCTGCACGTAAACAACAAGTTCAATTTAAGACCATTATGAACAAATTTTAAGAGATACTTCACACCCAAGACCATTATCATTGTAATTTCCCTGCCAGAGTAGCAGAAATAGCATATGGGATATTGAAAACATATTCATACACGACAACACAGAACTGTATGTGTGTGTGTGTGTGTGTGTGTGTGGTTATTGAAAAATCTCATCAACTTGTATTTAAGACCCATTTAAGACAAGTTTCAGACCTACAGCATTTAACAGATGATAATGGAGCTAACTACAAAGAACCTTGTGCATGTGTGTGCTTGTGTGCAAGTCTGTGAAAAAGACCTTCTAAGCCATATTTCAGAATGCATTCAATGAGAAGAACCTTCAAGACTTTTATGGTCTAATGTAAATGCTGGTCATAATTGATACCTTGCATTATTACTATTCTAAATCTGAGTTGATTAATGAGTATCAGATGTTACTTCAGTCGGCTGATGTACATATGCAACACATTTCCATAAATATTCTTGAATTTATTCTTTTATTCTTGATATATGCACTCTCAGTGGGAGCACCGTCCCCACACTCTGCTCCCCGGGCGCCTGTCATGGCTGCCCACTGCTCACTCAGGGTGATGGTTAAAAGCAGAGGACACATTTTGTTGTGTGCCGTGCTGCAGTGTATCAATCGCTTCACTTTCACTCTCACAGAGGAGACTGAGAACATGGCCTCCACCATGAAGCCAGAGAAAAATGACATGCAAAGCCTGGAGTGCGGCTGTCTGAAAAATTCCAAACAACAGCTCCTGCTCTGACAACCCCCTAAATCTGGCTATAGAGTGTTTTATGCGTGACCATCAAACATCCTGAAGATGTGTTAACAGTTAGTGCTCGCCACATGGCCGTCTGTGAAGATACCTCAGGGTGCACTAGCCAGGCAGTCGTTATGTTTCAGTTAGACAGTCTGGCCTGGTTTTCCGCTAAAAAGGTATTTAAAGGGGAAAACAGGAGCAGGTGGTCGTCCTGGGAGAATCTGGGAGTCGGTGGTGGGGAGGGAGGATAAAAAGTTCACTGCTGACTTGTCAGAGGTCCTTTACTGCCCCCTGGTGGCCAGACGGCAGAACTAGCACCGAGCTGCAAAGCCACGGCTCAGGTGCGGCGTCTCAAAAAGTGCCTGTGGCTGATGCCGAACGAAAGGTATGCCACGTTACTCCAGTGACAGGAGGGGTGGGGAAAGATGAAGATGTCATTAATGTTGCTTGGCTCCTGAGAGCTCTGACAGGCCCAGAGACGCTTCGGCATGGCCCGGTGGCAGCTCGACTGCTGAGCACAGCCTTTTCATCGGCACACTGCACACACACCAAGCCTGGGACTTCAAAAAAAAAAAAAAAACTCCCAAAAATCGCACCTCCAGTCAAACCACTGAGTCAGAGAGAGAGAGAGAGAGAGGAAGCGAGAGAGACACACAGAAGGAAGGGGGCGGGGAGGGAGGAACGGCATCCGTTGGGGAGGAAACAGTTACCTGGATCCGTCTATCTCATAGCTCCCTGCTCTTTAATTGGAGTCTGCGGAGTTGATAAGTTTCCTGCTCAAATTATGCTTCACATCTTTTTCCACCGACGCAGAGCGACTGTGACAGTTAAACCCTATTAAAGGTGCACTCCAGATGGTCACAGACTACCGCTGGAACGTCTTAATCCTAAAAAATCCCTTCCAGGTCCTCTTTACTTGAGTGAACCAGCAGGCTCCGACACTAATTGGGTTGGAAAGAGAAAAGTGAGGACCCGGGATGTGGCAGAGCCAGATGACGTACCTGACAGTGAGGATGGGGGTTGGAGCAGCCCATCATGGCACCTTTATTCTCAAATATCTGAAATAAAAGGGCGGGGGAGAGAGAGAGAGAGAGAGAGAGAGAGTTTATTCGGGAGAGAGGCTTGCCAGTTTTTAAAGGCTACAGAGACACAAACACTTGCCTGCTCCCACATTCCCTGACAGGCACGTACTCTCACGCGGAGTTGGAAAACTTATAAACATGCACAGACATATGCTTGGGGACACAACTACACAATTAGATGCAGGCGCACAAAAAAAACGTGAGCCAGACACATAGCAGCCGCATAGAGACTAACACTCAGGAGAGCGAAAGGACTGAAAGTGCTGGAAAAAAAAAGACCTGGACAATAATGTTAAGGCTAAACGGCCATCTGAATGTGGCAAAAAACTAATGTATTAAATTTAAAAAATGCAATAAATACATAAGCATGCAGTTAAGGACCTTCATTCTCGGATTAGGGTGAAAAACTAAAGCACATTTTGTGACATACTGTGAGCAGGACACGGAAGCATACAAAAACACACACACACACACACACACACACACACACATGGAAGCACACTGAGACACTTTAACAGAGGAAACATCCTGCTGAAAAGATTTAAATACTGCTGGAGCGCTCCCACGGGAGTGATATCAAAGGATTTCCACAGGATTTGCCCTTGACTACTTCACTTGATAAATATTGACTTATCTGGCATTACTGCTCATAAGGGTCCATAAATCTCAGGTGGGGGAAGACACGCGAGGACGTGATGCATTTAACAGAGTGGACGTACCTGAGGACGAGCTATCTGCCTGATGCGCTGAGAAAACCTGGGGGTGCCACCTTCTGTTTAGGGTGACTTTGCCAAAGACTCATGTGGTTAAGGGAAATGCATTCTTTAAGGTTTTGGGGAAAGTGTGTGTGTGTGTTGTGACTGTTTTCCTGCTTTTGAAAAGCGGGATTTGAATTCCAATTTTTTTTTGGTCTCCAATACAAAAAGCAGCTGAAAAAAATTCTACTTTTCTGCAAACTGTGTCTTTTGAAATTATTTCAAATGAATTTTGATGAAAGTAAGGGTTGCCTTATTTGTTTAATTTACTTAACTGCGGCTCTTATTTGAACGTTTCTTGCACTAAAGACACCCATTAAAAAGTTAAACCGTTTGACCAAAACCCTCCTCTTAAACGCTTTTCAGACAAACCCAAAGACTCTTTTTGATTAAAGAATTCCCTCTGACTGAGAATTTCTTCACTGAGTAGCAAGCACCCATCCAGATTTGAAATAAAAAGATCACTATATAATGGGGCCTAAACATCATGAGTGATGTTTAGGCCCCTGAAACAATGGGGGCGTGTCCACTGAGGCACTGAAGAATGGTCATTGTGAAACACTGCGGCACAGCACACGGTGACACAACGAAATGAGTCCTCTGCTTTTAACCCATCGCCCTTGGTGAGCAGTGGGCAGCCGTGCGACAGGCGCCCGGGCAGCAGTGTGTGCCTTGGCAGATTCCTTGACCGCTAGGCCACCCACTGCCCCTAACTGTCAATTGCAAATACCAGCTAAAGAATGGATGCTTTGACTAGAAACTTTTTTTGGACTGAACCATCAGAGTCAGAATTCGATTTGTTACCAGAGGATAAAAATCTAGCGGTCAGTCTGCTGGTAGCCTGGCCAAATACAGTTAGGCTATCCAGCAAACACAGTTTTGTGTGATGACGACAAAAGGTCTATTATGTCTATAATGTAATATCAGGTGTATTGTATTATTGTACAAACCATCACCATCACTCTACCCTGGAAGGGGGTCCCTCTCTGTATCACTCCTTCCCCACGTGTGGAGTTTTTCCTTGTGTGCTGAAGGGTCAAGTGTGGGGGGTGTCAACTGTAGGGCCTGTCAAAGCCCATTGAGACGTACTGTATGGGATTATGGGCTATATAAGAAACAAATGTTGTTGTTGTTGTTGTGTAATATCTCATGCTGTGGCAGGAGAACAACCACCGCTAAAGCAGTCGAACGTTTATTTTCTGATGGCCAAAAAGTCCAGTTTAATATTATAACTCCTTAATTCAGTTCAACAAAGGTCACAGTCTTTACACATAATTCCAGCAATAATATTCGAATGCGCACAGCAAATCTCTGAATGTACACTGGATTTGTTTGACTGATCACTGCTGGAGACAGCAGAGTGTCGCACTGTCCTCATGAACCAGTCATCTCCCATATGATCCGATTAGCGGTGATGAGGACAACTGCCGCTTCAACAGCGGCGGGAATAGCGCGGCGTCTTCAATCATGTCCCTGCTTCTGCCTGATTTGGTTTAACAGCTTCATGTAATGTTTTCCCATCTGGATTCCAATTCCATTTGGAGGGAATTTGTACCCAGCCAACAGCCAGAGACCACACTCAATGTGCCAAACTCAAATTCCTTTTCCTTATTGTAATTCCTAATCCTCTTGTTGCATGTATTTTAAATCAACCATGAATTCATTGTCATACGAAAGCCCTCTTGAGGCCTATAGGGCCTCTGAATTTGGTCACACCGCAAATAGAAAGGCAATAATGGTGCCGTTACCTGCACCCAGGGGTAAGAAGCACCCAGCTCTTCAATCAGATCGGCCCACTTGTCCACCACCTTCCGGACCTCGTTCAGCTGCATCAGGGGTAGGGTCACATCAGACCACGGGTGGAAGCACATGACCTTGCTGCGAAAACGGACAGAGTGTCAGCGCATTCGGCTGGAGAGAAGCGTTATGTCCCCCTTACCGCTTTCCCGGAAGGAAAACATCACAATGCTGCAAGTCCCACGCAACCTTCATCTCCCGCTGCAGGCGGGAGGACAGGCGAAGCTCTGGAAGGAACGGGCAGCTCGGCAGCCTCCTAGTTCTGAGGCCTCCAAGGCTCCTGATTTATTCAACATCGCTACCTGTCTGAAATGTGGCGCGTACCACGGCCGCTCCAACAGCCCAGACCATAAATAAATGCACGCAGTGTCAGAGCTTCCTCCGAGCCACTGTGGTTCTGTGTGGGCACCCCTGAGTGACAGGAGCAGGCTACGGGTTTGATAGTGCCACACTGCCATTTCACGGCTTGTTTGTGGAGGCCGGCGTTATTTATGGACCGCGCACGACTCCGCGGGGGCTCCAGCTACTGACAGGCCACCTTACCGAAAGAAAAGACCTATCAGAAGGCTTTGAGACTCCAGCAGAGCGTACATCGGGCCGCGCACAGTCTCTGACACGCCGGACATGTGGCCGAACACTAATTGGCTGCTGCCCGTAACTCCAAACTCTGCCCACGGAGAAGCTTTTCAAGCCACATCACTGGTTTTCGGCCATTTTCTGACAACCCCACAGAGCACGGCCAATGCGCGGTGATGGCAGGTCCATTGGGCTACTCTCCACAAAGATTACCGGATCAAACAGATCACATCTGTTTAAATTGCTTTGCTCTGTCCGCCGCTGAAAGTGGCATCTATGGGAATGTGAGTGTCATCTCTGGACCAACGCCTGATAAACCTTATTTCTTTTAGATCATGTGGATTGCTATGTTCTATGTGTCATTTATCTACAGAAGAGATGGCAGCAGTATAATATATATGTACTATAGTTCTACGCTCTGCAAAAAGTCTTACAACTGTTGATAACCATGACAATGCCTTCACAGACCCTGCGTTGCCTGGTGGCAGTGGCCCCATTTTGCCGGGTTATGCACCTAGACACACTGTAAAGATGGATCAGAAATGGTTTGTGGAATATTACGAGCAGTTGAAAGGGCTGAACTGTCCTCTAAAATTTCCCAAGATCTCAAAACAGTCAAGAATCAAGCCCAGGAAGGTTGCACCCTCCAACTTTCAAGACTGGTGCAACAGAACATCTTCAGAGATTATCTCTCTCTCCTTTTTCCTCTGTTCCCCAGTCATGTCTGTTTTGGTTGTAGCAGGTTAAATAAGGAAAGTAAAAATATTATAATGAATTTAAAGAAAATGATATGATGTGTCAACTGTGTTACTGACAGGCGGGAAATAAAAAGAGATTATGAGGGGGTTCTGTTTAGCCAGTGTGACATTTTGCAGATGGTTTAATGTTGTGAGTGTCTGGCTAGCATAAATATATAATCAATTTCTAGCAGGAAAAATGTCATGGAGCTCTGTGCCATTCTAGAATGCACCAAATTCTATAACAAGGTAAGAGCACCACCTTGTGGTTGATGAATGTACAGACATACGCAATATTTCACTCTGCAGGACACTGAAATGTCAAAGCAGCTATTCCATTTCAGGTTTTATGACATGAAGTTCTGGACAAGATAGAGGATTTAAGACACCAATCCTGTCTCTTCCCCCCCTCAACTGTGACTTAACGGTGTAATAAAATGTGAACCAGAGCCAGTCAATCATGCAGCAGAAGGCTATTCTTCTCCTCGCATTGAGAAATCTGTACACTTTTAAAAGTAAAAAAACATTGAGGGCCTCAGACAAGGCATGTAAAACTGATCAAGGACATTACAAGGACCTTTAACTTTCATAACCTGGGGTTAAGTGATATTTTCATTTGTTCTAAAGCAATAAATATGCAATACAGGGTATTTAAAGAATGTGTTTGCTTATTAACTCTCACTATAACTGAATCAAAAAATCTCTCTCTCATTAAACTACTCTACAAACACAATTAATTCCAAAGTATACATGAAGTATAGAAACACTCACCATACGCCCCGGGCAGCTTTGGTCTGAAACAGAGGATGATGTTCCGAGCCTGAAAGACATTCATCCCGAGACTGTTTACATCTACAGTACTGTTCTCACACAAAGCAGCATTCAACCACCAAGTAGGAGCCTGGTTTATTTCATCAAAACAGTGATTTCCCAAGTGATATGTATTTGCTATATCATTTTTCATTTGCTTTCTGCTCTAATTAGCAAAGTACACTTTTGAAGTTTGAATCTGCAAAAATTAGGCAGATCACGAATGCAGCATATAGATGTTATGACCTTTAAAGTCCATCTTTAAACATAAATAATGAATATGTTCTGGGATTCCTAAAACTATTTCTTGATGAAGAAATTACAGATCTGTGTAAAGTGGATCTTTTATTTAAACATTAAGTTTAAACTGTTTCTTACCAGGATCTGGGGCGTCTTGCTGAAGTGCTGGGAAGTCATTCTCAAACAGAAAGGTGCTGTCATAATCAGGGTTCACCTACAAATGCCAGATTCATCTCTGTCAAAGCACCGTAAGCAAATTCACAGACTGGGCAGTTCCAGAACAAGATCATTTCATTACGGAAGGTTTAATTATCAGCCTTTGGACAATTATAACAGCAAACTTTGATCCCAGCCCAGCAGCAAAAATTAATTACAGTAATAACAGCAAACCTCAAAAAGAAAGGGCTGCTTACCTCCCCATTGGCCCTTGTGCTGCCAGGGCAAAGAGGGTTACTGGGGTCATGGCGTGGTATATCATCCTCTGGTGGCTTCTCCACCTGGCCCTGCCATGGGCGCTTCATGCGGTGGGCTGACACCAGCACCCAGGAGTCCCGCAGGGGGTTGTAGCGCAGATGCTGGTGTTCTGTCCCAATCACATGACCACAGACTTGGCTTGGCACGTACCACATAAAGAGTTGATAATGCAATAACCGCAGCCCTTCCTCCTGTTCAAATCTGGGATTCGTGAAATTTAATATATGCGGAAGAAACGCTTATATTTGAAGGATATGCAATGATTCACAAAGTTCGCCGGCCGCGGTGCGCATGCGCAGGAGCGGCTGTCACGAGTTGTGCGGGCAGCCGGACGAACAGCGACTCAAGATTCAAGAGTCAACTTGTGCGGCTGTATTCGGTCGCAAAGCCACGTAACTTTGCAAGGCGGGCGTCGTGCAAAGGGGTGCGGGCGGCGGGTGTTACCTTTCGGGTCAAACTCAAGCGTGTTGGCACTGTCCATAATATCCTGGTGAGAGAGCGAAGGATCTTCAGATTGGACCCAGTTGAAATGGGAGCGCTTCCTGTGTGTCTTACGTGCCATTGGCGCTCCTCTACCTGGCGTGGTTTCGTGACATTACGCAGAAGATAAACATCTTCGAGGCTGTCCCCTGCGCTACGGAGACGCAGTCTGATTCAGTTTGATTATTTTAACAAGATTTTGGAATAGTCTTACGGGTTAAGATAGCGATGCGGTTGTTGGTTGTTAAAACTGAAAAGAAATGTTTCGGAGCTTTGGATAATTGTGATGCGAGAAACTGCATTAAATTATAAAAACAATTATATGCGCATTTCTTACGCAACAGGGGCGTTGTAGGAGCTGTAGTGGGCTGGACTTCTAAAGCGATTTTATTGGTCGACTATCTCCTTCCGAGTTCTCGATTGGCCAATATCACATCAGGACAACCAACCCGGAAACCAGCACGTTTGCTTGAGTTTTCTGGCGATTCAATGAAACGCGGTTCAAGGGTTCAGGGAAGCCAAGTGTTGCTCATGTCGCTGCGTCGGAGACACACGTGAACTTGACCATGTCGATAATCGCGAGTTCTTTAAAGCTTCTCGTCGTGTCGGGAGTCTTCTGCATCTCCGTCCTGTATTTGCGCTACTGGATGGCAAGCAAGCAGTATGTGTTTACTAAGGAAGATGTCGCCAAATTAGCCAAACAGTATGCTGGTAAGAAATAAAAGTAATTGTCTGTAACGTGAGTGTATGTAGTGGGTCTTTTTTACTAAAAAAGAAAACTTATGTCCTCTGGTATAGTTTGTCGGATCGGATCTTTTTGCCATGTTACTTTTTCAACTTCTTACGTGCAGTAAGGCTCCCCAATAGGCTGTTACGTGGATACTGCAACTGCTTTATTTAGCTCTCAAGTGTAACCATATAGCCTCTGGCTGTCCCATATTAGGCAAGGTTGTGCTGATGTGGTGATCTAACATATAGTGGAAGATGGCTGGACGCTCGCTGACCCTTGTCTGCGTCGCGGAAACATTTTGGAGAACAACTTCTTAGAATTATCGTCTTATCGTCATTTTTCGGGCACGTTTTGTACAAATGGAACCAAATTTCTTCATCTTTCAGGGCAGGATCATGAGCAGGCCTTCTCCAAGGTGGTCGTGGAGCTGCGCAGAAGGTACCCAGGCCATATTCTGCCAGACGAGGACCTGCAGTGGGTGTTTGTGAATGCTGGTGGGTGGATGGGATCCATGTGCTTGCTACATGCCTCGCTGACCGAGTATGTGCTGCTCTTTGGTACTGCCGTGGACACAGGCGGACACTCAGGTAGGCTGAACTTACTACCTGTAGGTAGTAGATGTGCTGCAAGATTGGTTGGATTTTACTGTTGGAGCCTAGTACTCTTCTCTTCTGCATTGTGTCTGGAAATTGTCCTTTTACCCTTCTCTTTGCACCCTCTACTAAGGTCGTTACTGGGCAGAAATATCAGACACTATAATCACTGGAACCTTCAGACAATGGAAGGAGGGTACAACGAAAAGTGAGACGTACTATCCTGGTGAGTTCAGAGGGCATGACCAACCATAATTGCCTTTTGCATGTTTCACTTATTATTTTGCGCACTATTGGAAAAAAAAATGTTTTTGGCTCTTTCAGGTGACACAATTGTCCATGCCGTTGGAGAAGCAACATCAGTGCAGTGGAGCACCGGCACGTGGATGGTGGAGTACGGCCGAGGCTTCATCCCCTCCACGCTGGGCTTTGCGCTGGCCGACACCCTCTTCAGCACTCAAGACTTTCTGACACTGTTCTACACTGTGAGGGTCTATGCCAAAGCAATGCTCCTGGAGACCAGCACCCTCCTCGCAGAAGCTGGGGTCTTTTAACATATTCTGCATTCTATTTTCTCTCTAATTTCAATCAAAGACAGTGGTTTACACTTTATCATCTGTATAGTTGGTGGATGAGAAAAGAGTTTTTAACACTACTTTGGAAAGCATATTTACTCAGATACTGTTAAAAATTTAAGCAATGTTTATCTTCTCCTTTATTTCCTTAAACTTTGCAAAAACAAAAATGCAATTATGGGAGCGGTTTATTACTGTGAAACATTTCTCCTTTTAAATGGCCTGCTTGTTTTCATCAGGGGGTTTGTTCACATGTCTGAGACACTTTAAGAGTGCTAATACACGCTGTATGTTGAGGTTATGGGCTTCGCGTGTTCTGCTGTTGGGACATTTGGTGTATAATGGGTATTGTTCTCTTTCTCTTGGTTGAGGTTTTTAAATGTTCATAATTGAATTTTTTATATATATATATATATAACTGTAGAACCAAACAGAATACGATAGATACCCTCATTTCTAGAAGGGCATGGGGTAAAGGGACCGATTGTAAGATGCAAGTTGATTGAATTTATAAATGTCAAGGAAGCGTTGTAATAAAGTCTTACTTTTCATGTATGTTCTACTTTCTAATTTTATAGTTTAAGCACGTGATTGGTTATCAAACTAGGAAGATTGCGTGTTTACGTGACGTTGAGAGTAATGCGACAATCAAAGCTGTCAGCATCTTGCATTTCTTTTTACAACCCTTCCCTGACACGTGAGTCTGAATTTGTGTGTGTTTTTACATTCACGTGCCGATTTAATAAAATATTCAACCGACATTTGAGCTTCTCGTGACTTTTTTTTTTTTTTTTTTTTTTTTTGGTAAGTGGATGTATTTGTCCGGAATTGTTGGAGGTAAGGTGCAGCTCATCATTCCCCCGCCCCTGGTCCACCTTTTCTGGGAGATCTGAGAGACATCCGAGCCCCCAACTTCCTGTGCCGCGGACCTGCTCATTCGCGCACACATCCGACGCAATGGAGCTTTCATATCAAGCCATCAAAACTGCACATCAAGCAAGAGAGGCGGTGAGGAGCACTCTTACCGAGAAAAACAAATGCGCTTGTTTGTTAGCTGAGTTAGCTGAGACCGCGAGTCCCTCCTGCTGGGATACTTGTTGGAGAGGATTCATATCCTTTAACACGTTAACGTTCTGCTTTTTTTTCCCGGTAAATGAATGTTTTTTGTTTGTTTGTTTTTGGCGATGCTAAGCGTTAATTAGCGCTCGGTTTTAGGCTAGCGTGCTTAGAAGGTCCCGTTGCCTTGGTAACGGAGGCAGCCGAGCGCGCTCTGGCGCCCCCTGTCGGAGACGCTGGACAACGTTCACCTTCAGGAGCTGTTTACCTTTCTCACCCTTCCAGGACGAGATGAGGACAGAAGCCAGAAGGAGAAACTTGCTCGTCTTAATACACCACCATTTAACAGAAGAGGGGTAGGCTGCTTGGTTTGTCCTGTTGATGTGTTTTTATTCTTATGCAATTTTATGTTAGCATTATTAGACAATAAAAAATCAGAAAATTTGTATTTTAAATGTAATTGTACAACCTGTGTGTGGTTGTCAATATTAAGTAATATATGATGCTCACGTATATTAGGGTTTTTTTAGTTTGAGCGAAAAAAAAAACACATTTAACACAATTACAGAGTAAGAAAATCAATAAAATCCAAATAAAGCATATTTGTCGTGTTAACATCAAGTTGTAACTCAATGGGCATTGTTTTAAGATGATGTAAATAACAACTTTTGTTTTCCAATTCAGTTATGTAGCCACTGCCAATGCTTTAGATCTAGAAAGCAACTTTGCACTGCGCCGGTTTGAGGTCTGTGACAACATGGACCTGGACACAGTCCTCATGGAGTATGAGAGCTATTATTTAATTAAGTTCCAAAAATACCCAAAGCTGACAAAGAAATCACCAGAACAAGGTAAACACCATTAAGTAAATTCATGATTGATGAGCATTGTGTTGTATTTGAAATAATGCCCTGCGCACATAATTATAGTGCTTTCTGAAATCTAGGAGAATGTAAAAGAACAAAAAGTTGCAGCAAAAAGAGGTAAGCAAGCCAAAAAAATGGCCAGAAAATAAATTCAGCAGTGATGGAGAAGTACGGCTGAGGCCTCTGATTATGCTTGCATTTGTTCGTGCATTTCTTTAAGGACACCATGCACCGGGACCCGAGTTCTGCCCAGAATAAGCTCCACTCAGCAGCCCACATCCATATTTGCAGTGAAAAAGACAGAATCTAAAATGGTAGGCAAAGACCGCAGAAAGAAAATTGGGAGTGCGTTCATACACACTCCTGCCTTTGGAGAAGGTGTTTTTGTCTGAGTTATGAGCTGGTCTGAGGGAGCGCTCTGTTTTTTCTGCAGGAGAATGGACTGCCATTGTCAGTGGAAACTGCAGAGTTTGGTTTGAATGTGTCTCCTGTCATGAAGAATGGAGTTGTTGATGGAGGTCTGATGAAGAAGGTCAGTGAAAAATGGGTTCCTTTTTAAAACTAAGATCACTTCCTTATACTGAATTGATGATAACTGGTAATTATGTTTTTTGGGTTTTTTTACAGGGTCAGATTACAGACCACCGTGGTCTAATCCAAGATGGTAGCAAAATGGTTTCTAATGAAATCTTAACAAATGGAGTATCTTGTCTTGATCCAGCAGTACGTTCAAGAATGTTATGACTGTATTTAAATACATTTAGAATCTACATTTAGAAATCACCATAGTTTGAGTCTGTTCAAAATAACTTTCATAGTTAAGAACAGATGTAATACATAATATATAGTATCTATAATTGTATTATGTAAATGCTGTACTAAAATTATATAGGTTTTGTAATAGTCATTATACAACATTTAAGTGCATACAAAGTTGTTGTACTTATCTTATTTTTAACCTTATACATCCAATGCACTGTTCAAAAAATATACATCAAAACTGATTACCAATAATAATAATTTCTTGGCACGAGGGCGTTATGTATCTGTTTTTTACCTCACGTGTGTGCGTTTTTCTCCCACACAGGAACGTCTTCTGAAGCCCACAGGGGCGCTCGGTGGGATGAATAGTGAGATGAGGGACTTAGCAACTGTAATTAGCCAGGTAATATACATTTTCCTATTTTTTACTGTAGAAATTAGCTCTAATTGTCACATTGGCAGCGTGAATCTAAACAAGTCAATTTAAGCCACCGCGCCTTGCTCCTAATAAAAGATGTAATTATAACGAAGCAATAACATAAATGGTGCATTTGTTCATTACCTCTGCATCACACCAGGGAGCAGTGAAGAGCCTAGATAAATGATTCACCACTTGCTGCTTGTGTGTGTGTGTGTGTGCGTGTGCGTGTGAAAAGGAACAGGTATTAATGAAGGTGTAAGCTCCATCTCTCTCCTGTCTTTTTCCAAAGGATATCTATTTACACAACCCCAACGTGCGTTGGGACGACATTATAGGTCTGGAAGCGGCCAAGCGATTAGTCAAAGAGGCTGTCGTCTACCCCATTAAGGTGCTGGCTGCTAAACACTGTGGTATTTCTCAAACCGCCGCCCCACTTCGATTCTGAATATGTCTCCTCTAAAGGGTACAGGAAACAAGGCCTGTGTTATTTCTTAAGTTGACATTAAATCCATACTTGAATACCACCCAATCTGACCCTAACAGCGCTTCCCTCATCTTGCTCAGCTATAGTGATGACAAATGCCCGTCTGAGGTACTGACACAAGGAAAATCTAAACATTATTTGTCTTTTCTGCTCAGTGATGCCTCGCTCAAAAGAAAGGTCTTTCTGTTCTTTTCACCTTTATCTGGCCTGTGTAATGTAGGCATCTCAGCTCAGGTATTGCAGCGTTACAGGACAGCAGGTCATCAGGTATTACACTGCAGAAATAATTGCAAAAGTAAAATATTTATTTTTATTGCAATGTGGAAGAATTTAAACACTTCTGACATATATATATATATATATATATATGACACTTGAGATTGATGCATGAACAATACATCAATACAAAGATAAGTATACAAAGGAAGTGTCCAGACGGCATCAAACAGCAATCCTGCTGGATGAGTCAAATACTAAAATATTTTCTCATTTTTATTACATAACATGTAATGAAGCATGCCGATATCCTATTTATCTTTATCTATATTTAATGGCATAAATCGCATAAATATGTATGTATAACGGAATTTTCTCTCTCTTGTTCTATGACTCTAGTACCCACAGCTATTCACTGGAATTCTTTCTCCATGGAAAGGTCTTCTATTGTATGGCCCCCCAGGTCAGTACTTTCCTAGTCTCCAGATTTCAACCATTAACTCTCCATCGACTGCGAAATGGTATAAATCCCCATGTTGAGCCTCCACACATTAAAGCTGTCAAATATCCACATTTCTTCTGATTGGTCTCTAAAGCTCTAACAGCTCTGAACCTCAGGTACAGGAAAGACCATGCTGGCAAAGGCCGTTGCCACAGAATGCCACACCACCTTTTTCAACATCTCTGCCTCCTCCATTGTCAGCAAGTGGAGGGGAGACTCAGAGAAGCTAGTTCGGGTGCGTATTGCCCGTCAGAAAATAAGTTTTACAATACAAATGAATGTGTTGAGGTGTGTGGAAAACAGGCCGATTAATCCTCTGCTCCTCTTCAGGTCCTTTTTGAATTGGCACGATTCCATGCGCCATCTACAATCTTCCTGGATGAGCTGGACTCGGTGATGGGACAGCGGGGAAGTGGGCCAGGGTAACTCCTCTGTCCCGTCCCTTGTTCCTTAATTATTTCCAACCCTCTGTTGATCTAAAGAGCATTGCTTCACTTGCAGAGGGGAGCATGAGGGCAGTCGGAGGATGAAGACCGAGCTGCTGGTACAGATGGATGGGTTGTCGCGTTCAGATGACCTTGTGTTTGTGTTGGCCGCTTCAAACCTGCCATGGTGAATAGCTACTCAAAACTGCAATAACTCGCTACCCCATTCATTTTCCGCCATGTTCCATGAGTACTCAAGGTGTGGAAAGGACCAGTTACTACTTTTGTGTAATCTCCATCAAGGCTCCAAAAGGTGTTTTACACTGAATATGAGCTAAAAGAAGTTAACTTGGTTAAGTAAAGCAGACGGGTGTAAAGTGGTACCGGGGGTGATGGTGTAGTAGTACTTGGCCCTCCAGACTGTGATTTGAAGAACGCTAGAGCGCCTTTTGTTAAGAGCGTAGGCTTGATTCTGAGTAAGGTGCGTGTAACGTTTCAGGGAGCTGGACCACGCCATGCTCAGGCGGCTGGAGAAAAGGATTTTGGTGGGCATGCCCTCCGAACCAGCCAGAAAGGCCATGATTGCCCACTGGTTGCCGCCGCTCAGCAACACAGGGGGAGTGGACCTCTCTACTGACCTGGATTACGACAAGCTAGCTGAGGTATTTCTGCACGGGCTGCGTGAGATTCAGCTCAGTCAAACGCCATTACTGTTCAATGTAACATTCCCTGCCACTTCAGGAAACGGAGGGGTACTCTGGGTCCGACATTAAACTGGTGTGCAAAGAGGCTGCCATGCGGCCTGTTCGGAAAATATTTGATGCCTTAGAGAATCACCAAGAGGGTGAGACGTGCAGCCGGATTCTGTTCAGCAGTAACATCTTATGTGCATGGACCGGCTTTCTGATCCCCAACGTCTCTCCTCGCAGGTAATGCCAACATGCTGGCTATTCGGCTGGAAACTGTGACCACAGCAGATTTTCTGGAGGTGATCGCTCACACTAAACCCTCAGCGAGAACCCTGACGGAGAAATACTGCGCCTGGGAACAAGAGTATGAGTCAGTATGATGCTGGCCTGCAAATTTTACTGCCATTGTTTCAAGATGAATCAAACCTCAACAATCATGGACAATAAAAACACATTCAAACTTTCGTATTTATTAAGATGTTTTGTATTTTTTGTTGGTGTGAGGACAGCTACATTATACAGAATTACTTTACACACGTTATTTAAAGAGATTTCTAGATCAGATGTGTGAGCTTTCAGGTGAAATACCCAGTCATTTTTTTTTTTTTAAATCACTTCTTGAGATATAAGGTTTTGCAGGATGTGGTCGACAGCCTGAGGAAAATTCTCACAGGTCAGATATGGCTGTGGGTCGATCTTGCCTTCATCCCCAGCTCTGTATTTCCCTAAAAGAGGAAGAGGAATCATTTTATTCGGTTTTGTTTTACAACAGTTTTGGACTGCGTGTGCATAGTTTTACTCTCATACCAGTTTTGACTAAAATTCCCAGCATGCCAGTTTTCTGCGCCCCTCCGATATCATCCCGGGCATCCTGTGAATACGGGTGCATGATATATACATAATCTAGAAAATATCTTTAGTAATTTATATTGAATGTTCTTTCCATGTATCATATCATACTGAGACATTTCACAATAAAATGGTCATGAAGAATATTCAGCATGGTAAGATTGACAGGTCTGAATGCCTTTTGGAATGTCCAGGAACATCAAGTAGTGGGTAACGCACTCGCCTATGATATGGCTGATCAGTGTATACGCGCTAAATAGAGTAAGTGAGTGAAATTAGACATCATTCCTTAACTGCGCTCACATCTCCAATCATAATGGCTTCCTCGGGAAAGCAGTTCAAATCTCTGAGTGCCTCCAGGAAGAAGGTCTTCTCTGGCTTCCCCACCACAGCAGCCTGGCAGTCGGTGGCATACTCCAGACCTGTGACAAAGGGACCGGGACCCAAGGCCAGTCCATCTGTCCTCTTGTAGTACCTCGCCTTGTGGATGGCAATGAGGGGCGCTCCGCCAAGTATAAGACTTGATAAGAAAGAAGAAATAGATGAATGCATCCATATGCTAAAGCGTCCAATCACTGCCAGACAATGCAAGGTATAAAACATTAGGGGCAAGGATCTCACAATACGATACATGGGTCGCGAAACAATTATACGCATATATATACTGTACATTTTGCAATATTCTACAGCTCACTGAAAAAGTAAAAAGCTGAAATACAAGATGCTGCCTCACTCTGCCTGAAATGCCAGGCAGTAATTCAAAGTAGACCGTTGTACAGCGCCACCTACAGGAGTGGAGGTTGTAGTTGCATGCTCACTAAAACGCTCGGCAACGCCACCCAGTGGACTACATCTGTATACAAAAATATCGATATTTAATGTCCCTGCATCGCTAAAATATCACCATGCAAAATATCACGGTATATTGCTGCATCGAAGATTACTTACCGGAATGCCTTGTTGAGCGTCTGATAGTCGAAATGATCAGGGGCCAGTCCAATGACTACGGCATTGGGATCCGCTGTTTCAATACCTATTGCAATAACAAAAACGCAGCATCAAATTCTCCGCACATTTTCCAGGAGATTCCAGAAATGAGAGGCCTGCCTGTGGTTCTGGGGGAATCTGCAATGCAAAGCTTGTCGTTCACGTTGTGTTAATGTCAGTATCTTTCACCTGCGAAGTCCTCCAAAGCGCTGTCCTCCACAAGGAGCAGGGGACGCACCTTCCTTTGTTCCAGTAAGTTACGGGCGGCTGTCAGAGAAGTGAAGAGCTCCCGCTCCTCGATGTCAAAGTTCAGTTTCTGCAGCCTTTCCAACAAATACCGCTTGCATTCTTTTGTCGTGTTTGTCACAAATTTGACCGACACAGGGGCGCGTCGTAACCTTTTGAACAGGCACGGTAAGTAAGGATGGATTTTTCACGCACATGCGACCCTGTTATTTAAGAGAACAAGGTGTGTCTCAACCTTGCAAGTGCGTCCTGTGCTCCGGGTACAGCAGCGTCCTCGATGTGGAGTGTCCCGCTCAGGTCGACGAGGACGGCTTTCAAGGCCCGACGTGACATGTCAGAACACTGTCAATCACACCACACAGGACATACTTGTGCACTTTCCAGTGGATGGGCCCGCCTGCCAAAATTTTAATACAACCAGACTAAACACGTAAAAAAAAAAATTAATAGTAGTCTGCTTAATCATTGGGCAGATTACATTGGGCAGAAATTCAAAGGCTTATTGGTTACACAAAGCCAGTGTTGACCATGATGATTTAATGGACTCTACCCTGGAGAGCCTCTATTATTTAGACATTTTTTGGATATTTGGAAGCTCCCTATTAATCAGTTCTTATAAATACAATTAATGCTCTTTTCCCACAGGCAAGTATGGATTACACACCACGACAAACACACACTTGGAATGCTTGATCTGTGGTTGACATCCATTCTGGGATACACATAACTATTTTTTATTTAAAAAGTGGTGCCATGGTACCCAAATGGGGTTTATATCTAAAGCAGATGCAAAAACCCACCAAAATCTCGACGTTAGCTAACGCTAATACGGAATGCTACCCTGATGTGAGGATATGTAAGTAAATAAAGGGCGGAATAAATAACTTGTGCCTAAAAAGCTGCAGTTTATCCCGGCTCAAGGGGCAGATATTCTGTTCCAAAAGTACGTGACTAGCAGTCACTAGCAGTCTGTTGCACCGGCTAGCGAAACACGTTAGCAAACATAATTCGGCTGTGGTACAGCCGCGTTACCTAAAACGACGCGTCTTAACGTGTGCATCAGAGTGACGGGAACCTGTGGGAAAGAACACGACCCGTGAAGCGACCCTGCACACCACCTTCTGCGGCCCACGCAGCTCAAAAATGCCTGATGCGGGTTCCTACGTGGGCTGGGTTGCCAGATACCGGCGATTTTCTACGACAACCCTGAACTTTTGGGAAGTAGATGTCCAAGCTATGACGCCGTTGACGAACATGGAGGGCAAGGCAGTATTGTGGAAACAACGTTCCTCTAGTAAGACACGTTAGAACCGCCTACCTAACAGCCAGAGTATAATAGTATACTCACAAGTTTATATAGGGTGACCAGACGTCCTCATGATCCCGGTCACCGTACGTCTATACAACTGTTGCCCGACATTTTCTCGTCGCTAATCTATTCAAATCGTTGAGATTTAGAACCAAATTCATATTCAAAGTATTGGAAGCACGGTGATCGGTGAACTTCGGGGCTGTAAAACGCTACCTGGCAACATCAATTTTTTAGGGCGATCCAGAATTCAGCCAATGTCAAAAGTGTTATATTTGTTCCGTTTGTATGTACTAGGCCATATCTGTTGTAACAGTAACAAGGCAGGGTAAGTTGTTTTTTTTATTTATTATACTTTAAATTTTATAAAGTCAAGTGATTGTCACATGTGATACACAGCAGCACAGCACTCGGTGCACACAGTGAAATATGTCCTCTGCATTTAACCCATCACCCTGAGTGAGCAGTGGGCAGCCATGACAGGCGCCCGGGGAGCAGTGTGTGGGGACGGTGCTTTGCTCAGTGGCACCTCAGTGGCACCTTGGCAGATCGGGATTCGAACCGGCAACCCTCTGATTACAGGGCCGCTTCCTTAACCGCTAGGCCACCACTGCTAGGCCATAATATGTTTGTGGTGTTCATGCTGTGTATCCTACATTCATGTGATTAGACTATCTGGCGGTTATTCTAAGGACACATATCACTGAGCTACGGTTCCATGAGGACATTACCCCGCCTGAGAGCCATGTAAGAGGGTTAGCGGTGTTAGAGATTAATCACTTATTAAATGGAAAAACATATGTGTTTCACTAACGAGCACCAGATGTATCGCATTTAGAGGCATTTTTCATCCATTAATCGATTTAAACATTTTTAAAGGTTTACCGCATGAGCTGAAAACCTCTTTGGATAGCCATCAAAAGCATAATCATTTTTATAATACAACGCTCCGTTTTACATTTTTTTCTGCCACATCGCACAAATATTTCACGTACATAATCATTAGTCATTATTAATGCCAATAAATTGGACTTTTTCAAAAACATATTTTTGTGTACGAGTCATGATTCGTAAATCAGACAATGTTTGGCATGCAGTGTCTCTGAAAAAAGATGGAATCAATTAATCTTGGACAGATTATGATCAACTAATCTTGGATTAAACTAGGTTTTAAACTTAATCCCCCTTACAAGCATATGGTTATAATTCAAAATAATAGCAGGCTTTAGTTTCCGTGCTAAAGCCACTGTTAATGAAATGCCTTCTAAGCAAAGTTGATGTGGTTCAGTGATGGGGTCTCATATTTGGCAGCAAGCACCTCAGGTCTCAGCAAAGATTGGGGAGAGGAGCTTTTCAGCACGTTTTTACATCTTTATGTATTTGCAATCACAAGTGTTCAACACCAAAAACATAGGCATGTTAAAACATGTAATCAAAGTTTATTAAAACAGACTTTTAACTTAAGCAACGTACAATTTCATTCGAACACAAAATTAAGTATCACAATCTACCCAGCAAACGTAGTAGTTGCGTCCTGGTTTATGTCGTTTGTTTCAGAACAGAGGAAGCGAAACACGGACCGTTTTCTTGGTAAACGTGCAGGAAACTGCTATTTCGCGCCCATGGAACGCTGCACGAATGCCTCCGATAGCCTTGTTTTAGTTAACAATATTTTCTAGTTGAATAACTTGGGGAATAGGTTTAGATTACAATACCGGCAATACTCAGATACCATAAAAGCAAGCCGACAGCAGAGGACAACTAGGGACTCGAGGACGCAGTTGTAAATGCATCTTCTTCATCTTCCCCTGGTCCCGTTCTGTATGAGACCTGTCAAAAGGCCTCTTTGGAATTTTTCTAGTTTAACTGAGGAATCGGACGGCATATTTATTTGAAGTTTCGCCGATCAGCAAAAATGGAAATGAAACTTTCAGTATGAAAGCGCACCAAGGCCCAGAGGAAATGTACTTGTACAAAAGGTATTTCAACAGGGAGAGAATATTCAATTCATTTTTTTTAAACCAAGGGAACTGTGTTCAAAGAAACATCCCAAGACATTTCCACAGAGGCAGACAGTTTCGTATAGAACAAATATAAAGAATAAATGGCTGAATGATGTGAAGCCTTGAAAAGGGGCAGAGGGAGTAGAGTGTGTGGCGGATTCCCAGAGTTGCTGAAGTCCTCGGTTCACCACCATGGCAAAACGCCGCGGTTTTCGGCCAAGTCTTCCAGTCCTCGCTTCATCCGAACAGCAGCAATAACACGATGCACACCGAATTGACTGCGATCAGGGGCACTGAAAGACGCGAGAAAGGATCGTCTGGGTTAAATGCACACGACACAGTTCCCCGCACGTCGGGCTGGGGCGGGCGTACCTCTCATCACGGTCCTGACCGAGCGGATGAGATTCAGAAGCTGCGCCTTAATTCCCGGTTCGTCGCCGAATCCCCCGATGCCTTGATCCGCTCCCCAGCCGACTGCCAAAAGTAAAATTCACTCAAAGTGAGTCAAACAGCAATCAACGTGCAACAACGGGTGCCCTTCACAAACACACTCCGTTTATCCTTATATTGTAAAAGTTGCATATACCATCTTTTACAGTATTATTTACCAAAAATGCCAAAGAAAATAGTGTCTGTTTACATATGGTTAGACTCCTTACTGCGCCCAAATGCTAACAGAATTACAAGCTAGCTACGTTAGCGTGCTAGTAGGTGGTTATAACACAACAAAGCAGCCTTATCACGTTACAACGCTGACATCTTACTTTTACTGAGAAACCGTTCTTCGTGCAAAACCGCGACTGCATTGGTTAATAATATCGCGGTTTGAATCAGCGCATACAGCGTGAACGCCATGCTGGCACTCTGCGTCCACTGACGTGGTGACGTCAGCTTTTAGCCGCGCGTAATAAGCACGTCATGACGTCAGACGCAGACCTGCCCAAATATGGGTTTCGGCGGTTGGGGGGGGGGGTTCATGTTCAGCTAGGTACATTGGAGTGGTTGAGGAAAAGACTTACAATTCATAAAGTTAAAAAAAAATAAATATATATATGTAAAACATGACCTTAAGGGAATTCTGGATCTTTATAGCTGGAATTCTGTCTAAAGCTAAAAGGCATTTTACATAGATGAAGAACTGGACAAGTGGCATTTTAGGGAAATCAGAAATAATCTACAATGAACATTTTTCTATTTTTGCACATTATTGCCTTACTATCCACAGGGATTATTCACAGTTAAACACTACCTATATGCCTGCCATGGTAATCACTCGTTTCATCTGCACTACCTCCATTATTGTGTTTTTATAGTGACAGCTCCATCTGTCTGCTTTTTATCTATACAAACATAAACAATACAAAATAAAGGGTCCCTCATTGTTTTAATATGGTATAGACTTTTATTTTCCACATAAATAGTAGAGAAACTACAAGAACATATTTAAATACATTTGCATTAACAGCTCATAATAACATTTTTTACTGTATACCAGTATTTCAAATAAATAAGCAAATCAAAAGCAGACGTTTTAATTGTTCACTTAATTTTTTTTTTGACATTGTTTTATGTCAAATTAACATGTCCGGATATCTTCTTTGTATATTTCATACTGTCCATTATCAGGATTTTATGCAATTATCAGGTTTATAAATTATACAACAAATGTTCATTTGTACATGGTGAGGGTGAAATATATAAATTAGGCAATGTTTGTAGAGAAATCATGAGTTTTCTAATTAGATTTGTTTAACAGTGCTTCCTTGATTTTCTAGGTGATTATATACATGGCTGAACACACCACAGAAGCAGAATTTGAGGAAAAATTTCCTGCATCCGTCTTTTGCTGCAACTACACCCTCTCTGCATCTTTCATCCAAAGGTACTCCAGGGCTAAATAGTGAGGTTGGTTCTGTTGCATTGTGGGAATTCCCTCTGATGTCCAGGTGGGTTTGTCATCCCAAAATTGTTGTGTTGTGGCATGATTGGCTCTTCAGGTTCCCTGGAAAATGGTGAGGAGTTTTTGCAATTAACAATCCTTGAAATAAGTGTGGTTGCACTTATATAAATTTGTTACATATTAGATCATTTCACGTATGAGTCAATTGCAAAATGGGTCAACAGTACAGGACACATACAAGCTGAATTTAACTTTTAAGTCTGCACAAATCATTGATAATTAAAGACTGTTAAGTCACAAAGGGGTGCAGTAAGGATGCAATACTTACGGCTTAACTCTTCCCGAGGTGTGTTCCGACCTTTTCTTTTCTTATGATGTTTGCATAGGGAATCTGAAATGCAACATTGTTAGTTAATTGAGAATGGAACATATATTATTTATACTGTTTAAGTAATGTGTACAATCTTACCATTTGCAATTGCTGTACCATCTCTTCTCTGTATGCAAGCTCCCTCTTCATTTGGTCCTGGAAATTATCTGAAAGAATGCAAAAACAGGTCAAAATCAGACACACTGAATTGAATTGATTCATAATGCCAACATAATTGCATTCAACACAAAATATCAAACCAAAAGGTGCCTCGAGCACACTCATTAAAAGTGATGGCACCTAGACACAGACTAGGAAGTGTCATGAATATGCTGATCTTGACTAATTTTTTTATGCTACTTTTAACAGTTCAGTATTTTAGTTTTTTTTTATAAGAATTATTGACGTTGTTGAGTTTCTTTTTTTGTAAATCAGAGAACATACCGTGATATTGATATTGAGCAGGCTAATATAATGCATGTTTTTGTAAGTAAAATAGTAGCTTAAAGAATGACTTACGGAAAACTGGAAATGGTGAGCTGCCTTTCAGTGCATGAAATTCCTCCTCTAGTCTTCTCCGTAAATCAATCTGCTCCAGGAGAACCTTCTGGAGCTCCTCTAGGGCACAGAAGACATGGTTAGAAAAAATACAATTCCGACAGTATTCTACAGTAAACCTACAGTAATTCATGGTTTCCCCATTGGACTTGGGTGAGAGTGGTATTATGAATACTGAAATATGTAATGTATTATATATTTTATATAGTTTTTTGTTATTACCTTTTTCCATGTTCTCTACATCTTTCTTCAGTGAAACGGGTGAATGTGAATCTTGATTTTGGTCTACTAGATAAAAAGAGGGGAGAAAGCATAATTTAATATAATATAATATATATATACACACACATATCATTAAGTATAATTAATGTTAACCATAAAGTAACCAAATGTTTTTAACATCATTAGACTGCAATTCTACAACCAGCCTGCAGATGTCAGCATAACAACACGATGAGGATGGTTACATTTTAAACTCTTTTATAAAATGACATAAAATGAAAAAACTAAATTATCTTTAAACATGGTGGTGGATTTAAAATTTATGTGAGGTGCTGATTTCAAAAGCAATGAATCAATACAAAACAAAAGTTCCATAGTCTGTAACCCACTTATTATGACCCAAATAATGTATGTGTATACAAAAACCAGGTTTAGAATCTTTACATTTATTTTTGATGCAAATATGTAATTAGTTTAACTATTAACTAAATTAACTAAAATTAACTAAAAAAACTTTTGAGTACAAAAACCTGATTTTAAAAAAATTAATCAGGCATAAAATGTGTAGCCTTTTCCCCTGGCTCTGTAGGAAAAAATAATAATGTCCTGTTTGTCCATGGTCCTATGAAGCTGCCATAATAATGTCTTTGGAATAGCTGGTCCTTCTCTCTGCTTTGTGTACTCTCTGTGGCGAATCACAGGCCTCAAATGAAGCAATACAGCACATTTGGGCACATAATCTCCCCCCCTTTGCTCCTCTTCTTCCTCATTTCACGTCTTGCTTCCTTAAGCCTTACAACGTTTTCCTCATTTGGAATGACGCTTGTTCTTGCTCTCCTCCTCTCTCTGTCTCATTTGACAAGCAAATTTGCAGACACTGCCTGAGGATAACAACCTCGTTTGACAGTCAATTAACCGTGAATAGTCAAAGCCAAGGCAGTTTGCATTACATAAATGGAAAATTAGATTATTTTTCTCCCAAGAAACAGAACTCTCCTTAAGATACTGCCTTAGACTCTTTGGAATCAGAACTTCTAATCACGTCCCTAACAGCCCTTGGAGACATTTAGCAATCAGGCAAAGGTGGTTTCATTTAATTTGTTTCGTGTAATTTTTTTCAAATATATTATACATTATGTGAGAAGATCATTATCGGCTAGATAATATAAATGTTGGCATAGATGTCATAAAACACTTTTAATGTCTCCCTGACAGATAAAAGGCAATAAGCTATGATCTTTGTAATGGAAGATTTTGCTGAGGAAAAGGCAATTATATCCATTTTATATTGTTCAAATGGTGATTTTCACCTTCCCTGTGTTGAGCTGATTGTCTCGCTGAACTGTAATGGGTCCCCACAGAATCCATTTCCCAATGACATTGAGAAGAGCTGCTCCATTTCTGAGTGCATCTGAAGCCCCCTTTTTTTTTTCCTCTTTTAAATATCACTCTACGTATTTATATAAATCCTTGAATGCGTCGCCTTCTAACTGTCAGTGTGGTTATTCTGTCCTTTTTACCCACCGGGATTCTCACGCCAGAACTCCACTGCCGGCGCGTCTGTCTCGGAGACAAAGAAATGACTCCGTTCTTTGTTTTCACCTGGAGGAGACGAGATGCATGGCATGATGCATGTACAGAAGGACCATTAAACCAGCTTTTCATCTGTATGCGTGAAAACAAAGATGCAGAATATGAAGGGGGGGGGGGGGCGGTTTTATGAGCTGAAACGAATAAACTCGGGCGAGAAGGATGATGTGGCTCATCTCGCCGACCTGGCCGGCTTCATGCCATTACCCATCGGCGTGAAATGCCATGTTTTTTGCCGCCATTTTGACCATCAGAAACGCTCCGGCTAATGTGGCTCACCTGAGTGGTTCGTACTGTCTTTGGTTGCGTAGGCCGGCAGTCCGTCCTCTCTGCTCTTCAGGGCCTAGGACATTTGGCGGGAAAAAAAAAAAAAAAAAGAAAGGCACCCGGCTTTAGAGTTGATTCATCGACCGTCCTTGAGAGGAGCAGAACGTTCGGCTCATTCGTTTGCCGCTTGGCGTTCGGGCCCTCCTGCCCCCACCGGCGCTCCGAGCGGCTAACGCGGTGTCGACAGGTTAAAGATTAAAGAGGCTAATGGGCGCGAGTGACAAAAGGAGCGCAAACATAATGTCGCCATTAAACAAAACACGGCCGGGCTTATTAGCCGGGATCAGGGCGCTGTGAATATTTCATTTCTGTGGGGAGCGCCGGCTATCAATCTTGCTACGCATATAGATTAGCGCGGCCCGCGGCCGCATTTAAATAATAATTAGTTCGAGTGCCTGGAGGGAATATTTACATTTTTGTACGGCGCGTCCTCCGGCGAAGCGCGGACGGGGCTGGGGACTTTCAGGGTGGCGGGCGGGGTGACGGCCAGCCTGGGCGTGTGGTCGGGGCTGTAGGGGGCCGGCTCTCTGCCCCGCTCGCCGAGGCGGAAGTCCTCCGTCTCCTCGTCCTGCTTGGTCTCCACGTCCACGTCCTGCTCCTCGTCGCTCTCGCCGCTGTCGCTCTGGTAGCTGCAGCTGGTTGCCGGGGACGGGGACGGGTGCTGCCGCTCCGAGCCGAAGTCCTCCAGGCTGCCGTGCAGCTTGGCGACGCCCTCCGCGTCCTTGACCACCGGCCGGAAGGCCGAGTGGTAGCTGGCCTTGCGGGCCTGGAGGGAAGGGGCGTCCAGCAGCTTGAGCCAGCCCTCGGACGCGGCGGCGGCGGCCTGGGGACACTCGCTCTCGAACGCGGCCGGCCGGGGGGCGGAGCCCATGCCGGCGCCCGCCTCGCCCGGCTCCGCCAGGTCCAGGAAGGCCTGCCTCAGCGAGGGGTTCTCGGCGAGGGACGACAGGGCGCTGGGCTGCGGCTGGAGGTAGGTGGGCCGCGGGGGCCAGAACATGCAGAAGGGGGGGTAGAAGGCGTCTTTGCGGCCGGGCCACAACAGCCCGGACAGGCCGGCGTTCTTCTGCCCGCCGGTGGCGGCGGCGGCGGCGGCGGCGCCGTCGTCCTTCTTCTGCTGGCACAGGCCGAAGGCGGGGAACGTGTACGGGCCGGGGAAGAGCGAGGTCGTGGGGAATTTCTGCAGCATTCCGAAGCCCTTGCTGGGCACAGGAATGACCGGGTAGCTTCGGGGGGTTTTGCGGGGCGAGAGGCCGCCCCCGTCCAGCTCCTCGTCCTCCTCGAAGCGGCCTCGCTTCTGTCCCAGCTCGGGGGACATCATGTGTGGCAGGACGCTGCCGGCGGACTTGACCGAGCCCAGGGAGGAGCAGTGTGAGGGCGGCAGCGCCCGCTTGCGGCTGCCCCCGTTGAACATGGCCTTGACGTCCTCCCAGGCGAAGGCCAGGTCGTCCGGGGGCGTCTTGTCCGTCAGCTTGAGGTGTCTCCTCCAGGAGTTGAAGTTGGCCGCGTCGGGCTGGGTGTACTTGGCCTCGGGCGTGCGGTGCGAGTGGAAGATGAACTTGTTGGGGGAAAAGTACATGTTGCAGTAGGAGCACTTGATGCACTTGGCGCGGGAGCTGTTGTAGCGCGCCGGGATGAAGCTGCCCCGGCAGCCCCACGCGCACTCGTGCGTCACGTCGAAGGCGAAGTTGTCGGGGAGCTTGGGGGGCGAGTTCTCGCCCAGGAAGGACTTGCACAGCCTCTCGGCCTCGCGCTTGGTGATCATGCCGCAGCGGCGCGACGAGATGGGCATGGCGCCCGCCCGCCGCAGGATCTCCAGCTGCACCGGGGTGCACTGCACGCAGGTGATGCCCAGCGCCACGCGCCGGTTGTGGATCTCGTTGTAGCTGTAGTTCTTCAGCAGCGTGTTGGAGATCTGCGCCAGGCACAGCCTCTCTTGGTGGTCGATGACCAGGGAGACAATGGGGACGCCGTAGAGGATGACCTGGCCCACCTGGTTGGGTTTGAGGGGGGAGGATCTGGGTGGCGTCATCGGGTCCTGCTGGAACGAGCTGGGTGGAGTGGCCATTGCTGCGTCGTTTGGTCCAGGGAGAAGGGGCTTGTCCATCAATGTCAACCTCTCACTCTTTTGCTTGGGGAAAGGAAAAGAAAAGCGTTTTAGTTTTAATCATCTGAATTTGAAACTGTATCCTTTAAAAATATTACGAAATTATTATTACAACTTCTACATTAAATAACAGTAAATGTGATTTTCACAATTACATTTTTGAAACAAAAAATTAAAAACAGCAATTAAACACACTAACAACAAATATGAATATGTTTTAGCACAAATGCAGAATTGAGTAAATCAATTCTGAATTACGTAAAATAGCATTTCTGCTCAAATTAGGTCACGTCTCTTTAATATTATCGCTGACGGTATATTTAAAGTATTTAAAACTGAAACAGAGTACTAAAATCAAAAATGAATTTCGCAACTACAGACAAAAAAAAAACATTAATTCTCTCTGAATGAATTCGTGAAATGTCAAGGGTGCGGAGGAAAGAGTCATTTAATCAAAATCCGGTCGAAATCACCACCGTCGCTGGCGCTCTTTATTACAACAATAATAATAGTGATGATAATAATGATATTAATAACGATAACATATCGACACGATATTCCGTGAAATATTTACGCCGTGTAAAGCCGTGGCTGGTCTGTGAAGCGCGGTATGTTACCTCGGGAAAGTCAGAGCATCGCCGGCGTCGGTGGCGGGGGGCCGAGTGCGCGTGGCGCCCGGACCCGGTCCCGTTTAAAGCGACTCCAGCCAATGACGTGTCAGCACCGCCGGTTTGCATGACGCCCCTCCGCTCTCCGTAGTTCCGAAAACGGCGCGACTGGGTTTTGTTAAAACGCGGCAACAGCGACGTGACGCATTTTGTATTTATGAAGGTTCATGAATTAAGTTTTTTTTTTTATTATTATTATTATTATTTTTTTTTTTTTTAGAGAATTGCTACGTCCCTGGTGAGGCGCGTTTTTGGCTCCTGGCGATATAATCTGGCAAAATAAATCCAAGACACGGCGAATAATAAAATGGCTGCAATTAAAACTTGCGACCGATATTTTTTTATGTAATAGATCGCTCGTGCATTATTGTCCGGGGAGAAATACGTCTCGATTAGAAATATATTTTTTTTATTGTAGTTGTTGTTGTATTTTTTTAAAAGTTAATTGTTTTCTGTTCATTTTGTTTCTCCTGCGGTCTTTACGCGGATATTACAAGGTGAGACGTGTTTTATTCCCCTTACGGAGGGGTGCGGGTCCCATCTGCTGCACCCACCGCTCGCGCGCTCGCTTTTGTCTGGGCCGCGGGGCGACAGCGGGGACACGAAAGCACCCCAAAATCGTCCAATGACGACAGAGCGCAATAAAGAACGTAAATTAACCCGCGACTCTTCTTTTTAAATAAGCTAAAACACGAGCGTGGAAAAAACAAAAATACACAAAAATAATACATTTTAATATATTTAATATTTTTTATGTCTGAATGAGTAATCACTCTTTTAAGTGAGTTAAAAGTGCTGCGGGGGCACAATAAAAATTCCACGTTCCCAGAACGCATTGCGCGTCATCCACACGCGCGCGGAGCCCCGCTGCGAAATTAATCACGCGCCTAAGAAGGAATTGCTTTACGCGACCTGTGGGGTCAATTGAGGGGGAAAGCAGAGAAATGGCGAGGCACTCCACACCAAATCAGTCAGGGCGCCACGGCCAGACCCGAACTGCAAATCGCGGGCTGTTCCACGCGGCCGCGGCGAAACGCGCAGCGGCTCTGAACGCGTTCACGGCGCGTGACGTCACGGCCGACGTGACGTCAGCGCGGCGTGCGGAGCCGTCAAAAGTTGGGGGAAAGTTTTATTCACTGCTGCGGGAAATAATTGTGTTTGTGAAAACTCGTCATCTGCGCCTGCGCTAAGGCTCGTTCAAAAGGTAAATAAATGAATAAAAAAAAAAACCCTCTGTTATTTGCAATAATGCCCGCTTCTGCCCCGCTATAATTATCATTATTATTATTATTATTGTTATTATTATTTTTACAACAGAGCTCTCACACCGGGAAGAAAATGAATGAACCTCAACTTTGACCCCGATCGCGCTTTAGTTCCACGCAACTGTGTTTTAAAGGAATTAGAGATGCTCTTTTCATGTCAGAGCCCACGGGGTTGCGTCTGTCGTGGCTCTTTCGTGCTTTATGCACTCGACTAGCGAACATCATACGAGCACTGAATGTCCTTATTACACGGACCTGAGCCACCGAGCTTTCGTGTGAAGGTGTCAGGCGTGGAGGTCCGCCTCGAACCCGCAGCCAACAGGCAGAGGGACGGGTACATACCTTCAGTGAACGAGCCGGACTCCACGGTGGCAGGACAGAGCAGCAGACGCGAGGCTTTCTTCGGGTTCCCTGGAGAAGAAAGAGCCATCGTCACGGAACGTCACTTCTTAACACGGCGATCCAGGCAAGCAGGAAAATCCCACTAATAATTCAGAACTTTTTTTTTCCACTTGTGTGGTGCTCCGCGGAGGCGTGAATAACCACGGAGGCCGGCAAGTGGATCACTTCGCCGAATATTACATTACGCGCAACCGGCCTGACGCACGGCGCGTCGTAAAGTCAGATTTACGCGATTTATCGTGGCGACGCGTGAAACATGAAGAACAAACAAGCAACCCACAGAATGCGGCGACCCGCGGGGTCATGTGACGCGACGCGCGGAGTCTTACCGAAGCCCCGGACAGGCGTGGCGGCGAGGAGCGCAACGTGGCCGGTCGCAGCGGTTCCGAAAAAAATAAAAACCACGCGAGTTTTCTCCCCGCAGCCCGCGGACGAGGCGGAGAGGCGAGAATCCAGACGCGCTGCAGCGGATGAAGGGAGAGGGAGGGAGAGAGAGAGAGGGAGAGGGAGTGAGTGAGACAGAGAGAGAGAGAGAGAGAGGGAGGACCCCCCCACACCCCACACCCCAGCCCTCCTCCGCGCGGGATAATCACGCAGACTCGACCAATTCATTATTATTATTATTATTAATAAAAAAAGAAAGAAAATAATAATTACAATTTTTTAAAAGGTTTAATTTGAATATACTGTTATACAGTAAAATAAAAAATATACTCGTTTTTCTTGCCTCGTAGTTTTTTAATGTCTTTCCAGGATTTTTCACAACGAGATAACAAAATAAAATACTAATAATAAACGCAATTAGGCAACGTGAAGAAGAACGTTTTCTCCTTTTTTCTTGCTTTTTTTTACCACAGAAAAATTTACGTTTATATGATATTTAGCACACGAAATCACCTTTATTTCACTTATATTTCAAATAACATCTTTTGTCTTTTAAAAGTGATTTACATATTGATGTTCGTTTTAATGAGAATACAACGGCTGTAATTTACGTTTCCGTGAGTGACAGAAGGTGGAAATCTTTCAACTTGTTGCTTTAAACAGGAAGCCCCACAGCCAACGCGGATTATTAAAGGGGTCGTGGTTCCCATATTTAATACGACACATTACTACACCACGCGTCTTCACGTGTCAGATCATACAGGATTCCATGCATTTCCAGCCAGGAATGTGCACATCCACCGTGAGTAGCAAACGTGTAACAACTGTGAAAATGCAGCCTGTTTACATCTTTCCCGTTCACCTTCTAGTATGTAAGGTGTAAAAATACATTATCTGTAAACAAAAATAAAAATACATGTATTAACATGTATTATTGCTCCACACTGTGGAATACGAAAATAAAAGCAGATCACACCTTTTTTATTTTATTTTTTTATTAAAACCTTAGCAGTGGATTAAAGTACCAAAGTCAATCCTGCCTAACTCCTACTTAGTTAATTACCCTGCAGCCTCTTCGTGTTCTTCATCAGAGCCAATGGACCAGGGGCAGGAGCGACTCTCCAGCTCTTTAAGTGCTCTGCTCCGTTTAGTCTCGCCACTGACTTGTAAACAGCTTTTAATGTGGCTATTAGCGTAAGAAGGCAGGAAACGCCGGGAAAACAGGCCCGTCCATTATTAATGAGAATGTTTAATCTGTTGCTTAATCACCACTGTTTGTGGGCAGCAGGCTAGTAAGTGACCCGTGGATCTTGTAAAGAGGAGGGGATGGAGGCGGCCAGTGAGTTCTGAGAGATCCAGTCAATGTCTATCCAAAAAGTACTGTTGCCGTGTGGTCCTCCAGCTCACGTCTTTAAAAAAGCAGGGATGGCAAAAAAAAAATTCTATTTAATATTAATTAAAATGGAAATACGCATCCTTTTTTTGTGGCCTGAAATGGCAGATTTTTGTAGCAGATTTTTTCCATTGAAATTATTTCTGGGAGAAAGTATGTGATAAATATACTACATGTAAAAATAGACGTACCCAATCATGTGATGCTAATTGAATAGCTATTCAAATGAATGTTTTTGGCTAACATTGGTGAGAAGATCAGCGCCCGGTTTCCGTCTGTGGAAGTCACATCACACAGCCCCTCTCTGCTGCGATTGGTGACAGTCACAAGGGCAGTTTGTGGAAAACAGGGCCGTGCACATTTACTAATAAAGCATCAATTTGTATGTGAAAGTGTAGGGATTGTTCTTCCCAGAAAGTTTTTACCGAACTTCCTAGGATACATGTGGGTATCTGTCTCTGGTCTGGAGCACCACAAATCACTTACAAAGGTAATTTGCCTTCACCCAACATCAATCAAACTGAGAAATCCTTCTTCTCCAAACCCATTTAAATTTTACAACAGGATGCATTCAATTTCTCATAACCATGTGAAAAACGTATAATGATCCAATTGGACTGAGGTCAAACATTCTGGCCTTGATTCTTGAAGACACGTTTGGTGCAGAACTCATCGCCCAAGGATTGGCATGCCTACCATCAAGGTGGCAGCATCAGCTGGGACGGGGTCTCGGGTCACCCTGGAGTGACTAATGAGCATCTCCAAACATTTTCGTTAAAAAATCCCCCTGCTTTCTGCCGATCTAACATAACGTTGATGTACAATCCATTCATCCAAAATTTGACTTGTGACTTTCAACCATCCGACCCCTTAAACACACCCAATCCGTTCATAAAATTGGGTTCGTGACGAAGGAACAGGAGGTGTCCGCAGTGCTGAACGTGACAGCGTTAAGGTCCATGGATCAGCACCATAGACAGCGCCACACCAACTCCGCGGTCATTACATGAAAACAATGCATTCATTACTTTTAATAAACTATAATCCAGCTGCATCTTCTTCGGCTTGAATCTCCGTAGCACCATGACAGCAACATGTGACATGAAGTGGTGAAGAGAATATCATTGAGGGTTTTGACATGGTGGAATATATGAGGCTGAAATTAATCTGTTGAAAACATAAGGATCTTGACTTTGGATGGGGCTTAATTGTGAGCTGAGTGTCTCCAGGGGGGACCCCCATCTACTCCTGATTGTATGTCGTTCTGGATCAGGGTGTCTGATAAATGCTGTGAATGTAAATGGTGTGTTTCTTTGTGAAGTCATTAGCAGCTACAAACCTGTGGCTGGATCATAGTTTCCCAAGGCTCATTGAGGCTCTTTATTGGCATAAATGAAAGTGAAGCGATGGTCATTGTGATAACCTGCAGCACAGCACACCGTGACACAACAAACACAACTCATCACCCTGAGTGAGCATTGGGCAGCCATGACAGGCGCCCGGGGAGCAGTGTGTGGGGACGGTGCTTTGCTCGGTGGCACCTCAGTGGCCCTTTGGCCATTCGAACCGGAAACCTTCTGATTACGGGGCCGCTTCCTTAACTGCAAGGCCACCACTGCCCCAAGATAAGATGTTTATATGGTTTTAATGTTGTGGCTGACCAGTGTGGGTACCACCCAGAACATTACTAACTATAAGTAACAAGGTAAATAATGTCAGATAACTTGAAGACCCATTTTCCTTAGAGTTCTTTCCTGGATCCTTGGCAAAATCCGAGCAATTTGAACATTTGAGCAGAATATTAATTTGTGTATCTCTCTCGTCCTGCCGGGATCACAAGCTATTCTCTAGCACCCAGGCAAGCATTAATTGTGTAATCCGATGATCCGTGGCGTAATCCCTTGAAACATATATCGGAAAATATGGGGGGGGGGGGGCACAGATTATGTTGTTTACACCCTTCACATTCATTGTTGCCACGGAGCAGAACAAAAAGCGCAAGTCGGCAAGGGAATAAAAACACACGTTGTTTGTCGGCAGATTAAAACTCTGCGGCAGCATTTTGTGTCAATATGTTTTGCCTTGCATGACAGACAGATGTAAATCCACCAACTGTCCGTGTTGCTATCCATGTTTTTGAAGTACTTTAAAACGGAGTAATTGAATAATATGAATATGAAAAGAACAGGCCGAAAAGCCTTCACGTGATCAGTTAACAAAAAAAATAAAATAAAAAAATCATTATGTTCACCGCGCACACAATACTGAATGTGCACTAAAGTAATAGAAGTATATGAATGATTAATGCTGGCAAGTGTTAAATTAGGAGAGGAGACGTTTAATGGCTGTTTTTTTAAATATTATAATTACAAAGGCTGCTGGTGGGTTGGGTTAAACTGAGGGAGAACTTTACCTTCCAGGCACAGCTGAAAATAACTAAACAAATGATAAGCAGAAGTAATTACTGAAAAGTAATTGAATGTAAAATCTGTTGATGTTTTCTAGAGGAACCACTGTCATTAGCCGTCTTGTCTGCTTAGCAACAGAGACAACTGATTTGAAGTAATCTGCATTTAATGCGACCTAAGTGTGCGTGCCGGCGCACTCACAAACACATGACGTGACAAAACCACATGGGAGGAAATGGACACGTCCCATAATCTTCAGCCCCGGTGGCATCTGATATGAAGGGGAGTGGTAAAAGTCGGGGTTTTGTTGCAGTGAGAGATGAACAGCAGCCCACACAAAGGGGATTAGAAGCTGCGATTGACAATATCAGCCATTTGGGGGGCTGTTTATGATATTCACACATAAGCGCTGGTCACATGATTAGGCGGTAGATGGTGTTTATAATGTTCAGTGAGCAGATTAGATGCCCAAATGCTGAAAGTTATCTACTATCAATAACAACCTGGCAATATACTGTTTATGACAGATCCTAAGCCACAGAAAAAAAACCCCACACACTGCTGATTTGATGATAGTCATACCACTAATACCTTTTAAGAGGTGTCAATCTCAGGACACACAGAAAAGCCCACGTACGGCAGTATGATAAACTGTGAGTTAAGTGCCTGTATGATAAAAGAATGTAAAGAAATGCATTCACAGTCATGCGCCTCTGTGTATTGTCATAGGATGCGCTTGTGTATGCGCACCTTAGGTCACTGACTTGATTTTTAGGGTTAATTTTAGGAGTTGAAAAAATTGTTGTTGAAATAAAGGCAGTTACAAATGTACGATACAAATGGCATTGAAATACCTTTCGTCTGATGTATGCAGGGCACTTTAAACCATGCTGATGTGTCCTGTATTATTTATGCTCTTGCAATGAGACTTAACACTGCACCATAAACAAGCCTGACCTGGATGAAATATCGCTTCCCTGTTTCGCTGAGGTCCTTCTAAAAGTACAGCTCATTCATGATCAAATAAGCACACAGACGTTAAGGCAAAAGTTTGTGGGTTTGACAAAAACAGAAATGTGGTCATAAGAATAAAACTTGCTGAAACCTCACATAATTGTAAATTCAATTCATGTATTAATATCCATGTAATAATATCATGGTTGTAATCTGTAACCTAATGGTGTAAGAACTTTTATTGGCATAAAAACAATAATCTATCACAGTAAAGCAAGATAGTTAATGTATTGTTATAACAGGTTTTTTAGATTTTTTAAAATCATAATAATGTTAAAAACAACAGACAAAAGTGTGATTTGTGTTTCATCGCATGCCTTTCATGGCATGGCAGCAATATAATAAGTAAATAATACATTGAATAAATGTATATACAGAATAATCTTTTTCTTTTTAGACTAAAACTGTCAGGACAACATTAGACAGAAGTGAAAGCTCTTTGAAAAGTACTCTCTGGATTGAATAAATGTGAGGGATGATGATGATGATGCACACTGTACTGTACAGAGGACAGTTTGTCTTTCCATAAACCCAGTGGACATGCTTACAGAGCAACTGTTCTCTCTAAGACCTTCTCGGTTAAATTGACAGATTTTTTTTTCTTAAGTGCTTTAGATCTTTTAATGTTACAACCATGACTATTATTATGTAGTTGGACCAAGTGGTTTAGCTAGCTGCAGGGATTACAGGACTCTTGCCACAGTACTAAAGAGTGCTGGAATCAAGATCCAACTATAAAAATGCGGGGGGGAAAAAACATGTTTACATGTTAAGAGTGAAAAACTGGATGTGGCACATTAGCTTTTCCAGATGTTCCTGCGGTAAGCTGATGCCTGAAACTGGCCGGGAAGATGTAATCGCGTTAATCAGCTGCTAAACTGTCCATGACAATACTTTCACTCTGACAGGAAGAGGAAGCAAGATGCGGATCAGAGTGCTTTACCGCATTTTAAACACTTTGTATTACACCCTCGTATTAATAACTCACTTCCTCTTTAATCTCTATTCTCGCCCGTGTTAAGTGCCCAGTATCGCTATAGTTTGGTACAATACACCATGCATTATGGACCTCTTTAGTAACCATGTAAAAAGGAAAGACAACATCATATACCAGAAAACATCTTAAAATGATGTCAACACATGAAAAACTATACACTTCATGTCATAGTCTAGTCCATGGTCCACAGCAGATAAGATGTCCCATACATATCACATATCAATTAAATCAATATACTTACGTGATTTTAATATCACGCTATATTATAAACTCAGAAATAATCTGGTATAATCCCTTCATAAAGAGATTTAGGGCCATTTCAGATGACGCATCTTTAGTGTGTTGCTTTTACATTATTTTCTACTGAGGAGCTCAAATGCAGGAGAATTCTTCCCATTCCTTCTTGGGATGTGCAGAGAGCGGACATTGCTGTAGATAAAAGTAAAAAGCATCACGTGACGCGCAGTGCACAAGGGTTTTGAGCGCCCAACGGAACTACTGAGAAAACTCACTTTGTGTCCTCTGCATTTAACCATCACCCTTGGTGAGCTGTGGGCAGCCATGAGAGGCGCCTGTGGAGCGGTGTGCAGGGGACGGTGCTTCGCTCAGTGGCACCTTGGGTCAGGATTCAAGGGTCCGGTTCCTTACCCGCTACGCCGCCACTGCCTCAATGTTATATTATATTATATTATATTATATTATGAAATCTTGCCTGTACAGCGCTGTTCAACAGGGTTAACAGTGAGTGCTTCTTCTCTTTATCCTTGGTGAAGAGTTGTCTTGAGTGACAAGTGACGCTCTCAGCTCCACATTCTCCTTCACTTCCTCCCAAGTCTCAGGAGGAGAGGCTGAATGATTAAGGAAGACAATTTCAAGTACCTTTCAAGTCACTCCCCACGGCACTAAATAGGAAGGCTGGATGAAATTTGGGTGAATGGGGGAAGACCAGGGGAATGTGACCCCGCGTGTGGGAAAGTTCAGTACGTGTTGATTGTTGGGATATGAAAGGAATGTATATTCGTCCCCACACTCTCATAGTCAGAAAAATTGCATATGAGAGCACACACACTCACACACACGCACACACACATACACACACACTGGTGATAATTACCTAATTGCCTGATGGCTGACATCAGTGGGAGCTCAGCGCTGTTCTTCGTCCCCAATTGCCTTGGTCTATTTTTCCCTCTTTCACTCCACAGGAAGCAGCTGCACAGAAATGTGTCACGTTTATTAGAACATAAAGAGGCAACGGGGGTACACTCACTCAAATCCTACAAAAAGACTGAAAAAGAAGGAGCTCGGCGAATCCTAATACCTTTTAAGAGGGCATTCTCTGGACAGAGAAAAGTCCACGCACGGCAGTATGACAAACTGGGAAAAAGAGCGCCGTATAAGGGCGTGTGAGTTAAGTGCCCGTATGATAAACGAATGTAAAGAAATGCATTCACAGTCGTGCGCCTCTGTGTATTGTCATAGCATGCGCTTGTGTATGCGCACCTTAGGTCACTGACATGATTTTAAGGGTTAACTTTAGGAGTTGAATGAATGAAATACCGTTATTACCCGAGGTGTGCCTAGTATTTTTTCTGTTTGTGGGAGCAAATCCATAGATTTGGTTTTGATGACAAATGGGTTAGGTTTAGGTATATAAAAAGGTCAGTATTACATGTGCATAGAGGTTAGCTTGTGTGTGTGTGTGTGTGTGTGTGTGTGTGTAAAGAGCCTTCTGTAGAAATGTAAGTGTGTGTGTGTGTGTGAAGCAGTAATACACACCGAGATTTAGGGCCCGGCTGCAGCCCCGGCGCTGTGCAGTAATGGGAGCCGAACTCCAGTGTCAGGCCAGCTGCCCGCTGTTGTTATGGCGCTGCGCTGTCAGCGGGGCGGTGAGTGAAGGCGCTATCACCGCTCTCTTTTCTTTTGGCATTGTTAAAACTAAATGAAACAAGGTAATTAGCTTGTTACAATTAAAGTGACTCGACTGGATAAATTGTAATCACCCGAAATGAAGTTAGACTTCCCTGCAGGTTCAACCAACCAGCTGAGCAGTCTCATTTGCATAATTAAAATATACAAATGATAATGGATTTTGTACTCAATATCCAGCGGCTGTAAATCCAGAGAAATATGAAATTACAATAACAACAGGGTTGCCTTGAGGAAACAGCAGTTTGCTCTCCCCGCTTTATTCATCTGTGCACGGTGAGATGGAGGGATACGGTGTGCACCGCTGACATTTGAAGAAAGGAGGGATAAAACAGGCGAGGGAGGATGGGGGGGGGGGGGGGGGTAACGTTCAAAAGTGATATTAGTTAATAATGCCTGTGGTGGAACACAAGGGGAGGGCGGGAGAAGCCAGAGAGAGCGAGAGGGGAGGGAAAAGAGAGCGGCGTGGACCAATTACATTTGCAAATTGTGAGCTGCTGGTCCTCGTAGCTTTTCCCCACCTCAAGGGAAGACTTTTGCCTGATTACACGAAATTGGGATTGAATTAAACATCTAAAGGGTTGTCCTAAGACAAACTGAAATGAAATTAGACTCAGTCATTTCGCTGCGAGCGCATGGAAGCTGGCAGTGGCGGGGGGGGGAGACGAAGGAATTTCGCAATTAAGTGAGGGACAATGTCATGAAATTAGGCCTTAGAGCTTTCTGCCCCATTGGCTGGGTTTTTGAGTTTGCCATTTAACTTTAGGGGAGCTGGGCCCAGACCAGATGTGCAGGCCTGCTTTCTCCTGACAGCCGCTGTGGGGGAATGACGGACTGCAGACACTTTCTCACGTAAAGCATGACAAATGAAAAACAAATAACGGACACACGTGTGCATATGCACATGCTGAAAAAGATTCGGTGTGACAGAATAATTAATGAAAAGTGTTTTGCGGTGTGTAGAAATGAATAGCATAAAAAATGTCCTTGCCCTGATGGAGTATCAGCAGAATGTCGCCCTCTCCCCTTCACCTTAAATTCATCCTGGTGCTTAAAGCCTTGAGTGAACAGCAGAAGTGCATCGAGCATCTGCTGGACTAAATCAGCAAGGAAGAGACGAAAGGCAGAGCGCCGGGATGAATGAGCATCTCCACTGGCCAGGCTGGGAGTCAGAGAACATTCCAGGGGAACTGAAGAGAGGAGCTGGGCGTGTATTTTTTTCCCATAATTCAGCTCATTGGACTATATGGCCTCACACGACTCACACCCCCTGTCATGAGGGCAAATCGAGTTGAGCAGAAGTTTGTCCATCTTGAATGCTGCCACGCAGTAATAATGCAGGGACATCTCTGGAGATCAGAGGGTACATTGTTCAGTGATCCATCACTGTTTGATTGGACGGAGGACTCAAGTGCGACCTAAACAAAGACTTCTGTTAAAGTAAAAAAGGTAAAAACTGAATGTGTCAAAACAAATGTGGAAAAATAGGAAGACAATGGAAGGACAAGGTCCTGTAACAAGTGAAGCAAGGACTAGACAAACAGAATTCCCATTTAAAGAAAAGGAGGGGAAGTAACAACAGAGGAGAGCAAAATGAATGCGAGGCACCAGAACCAGGAGAACCAAGAACCACTAAAACCTGAACACAAGTGCATCAATGCTGGGTGGTCTGCCAGCATGAGGGATCTCCTCAAACTGAATGTAGAAATGACTGTTTATTCAAAATGTACTAGCTGAATCACACATTTTTCAATTATTGCTGTAAAAATCACCGTGCCGTACCTTACTGGCAGCGTTTTTTTTAATATTCACATGTTGAACACTGTCGCTTCGTCCCGATGGTCGATCCTCAGAATTGCACTCTGCTCAAAGGAGCGTGCGTTTACGACCTTTTCTTATATTAAAAATGAAACGGATCTCCGCTGTTCTGGGGGCTGAGTTGTTGCACGAGCATCTGCCCGCCTGCTTTTCTTCGGGGACTCGTCAGGCGGGCGGAGACGCAGGGCCCGGTTGCTCTCCTGCAGCAGATGAACGAGCCGTCCTCTGCGTGGGCGCGCAATAACGCGCCGCTAGCTGTAAGTAAATAATTTGCAGTAATCAAAGTTAATGGAACCCAATGGGAGAGACTTACTGTATTGCAATAATCTCATTTAGGAGATAGCAGATTTAGTGGATAATTGGGCATAAGTAAATTCTAATTCCCTTGCTCAATTACTGGGCGGTTATCCTCGCCACCAGCAAACAGAGGCCGCGGCTTCGCGATCTGCATCAATAATAACACATTAGGCAACTTTTTCTCGCGCCACACGCTAGTGATGCACCTGTTTCCTGTGATGCCACGTGGGAATTTGGAGCAACACATTTTTTTCTTTGTGAAACCTTGCCAGACGCGGCGGCCGTCGCTCTCTCCCCAGGCCCCGCCCTGCAAAAGAAATGTGCGATCAGGTCGGCCAGGTTGCCCACGCAGCTGCTCGTGGGAAGGACCAGCATGCTTTGCTGCAGGTGCCGGCCCACGGGCGTCCAGATGTCGTTAGCATCAGCAGTCTGGCCGCACAGTTGCTTACTGTACAGGTTGTAATTTTATTAGGAACAAATCATTACTGGAGATATTTAATTTGAGCCCGAAAACAAATTATTCTCACAGTGTGACGCTGGTTGCGGGCCAGGGCACATCACAGCTCCCTGACCTTTATTCTCTCGCTTAATTTTAACTCTCCGACAACCCACCAGTGCCACGTAGTTATTCCATGTAAATACAGCAGTAATAACAGGTTTTTTACCATATAATCAAAAGGAGTTGTCCATGGTTGCACGAAGCATCTCGTTTTGACCCTTTTTCCTTTTAATCCCCTCCACAGACCTTGAAAACACAATTGAAAATAGATGGAACATTGAAAGTGTGCCATTCAATCACAAGATGTATTTAAATAATCATTAGAGTAATGTTTTACGTTCCCCCAAAAGCTCTTCAGCCAGACAGAAAATGCCAAACAACAGATAGTGGGTTAAAAGATGTATTTAATCTTAAGATATTAAGCGAGGTTATTTTTGCTTACCATCACTCTGTATTAAAATGGATAGTAACAATTACATGAAGATGTTGGGCGAAATGCATTTGGGGAGGGCGGAATCCAAATGAAATGGGCCCGTTTTGGAGGGAGACTTTAATCAAGAAAAGCATGACAAAGCAGCAGAGGAGGTGTCCCAGGGTTTAAGCACATCCCAAGTTTCGGCTAAATGACGCCATTACAGAAATTAGGGGGGGTGGGGGGGGTGCTGGCTAAGATGATTAAATATTATTTACAGGAATGGCAGGGGAGATTAAATCTTATCTGCTAGACCACCCCCCCTTCCCTCTTCCGCCCCTCCCCGTCTCATCTTCCTCTGTGCGCGGAAGGGACTGAGGTGTGCTCCTGTCCCGCCTGGCCTCGCGTTCACCTCTCTGATTACCAACGCTGGGTCCCTCCACTCAGCCGCTCGCCACCCCTCCGTCACACTCCCACTCACCGAGCGCTTTATTTAAATAACTTACAGGTCCAATTAGAGGGGAAATTAAATTGTCATTATTTAAGTGGCTGAAGGGGAGCACAGCGACTGAGAAAGTGGCATGTGGCCCCTGGGACTTCCTGGAACCGATGGAGGATCGAGCTTCGCGCTGGTGATGGACGTCCACTCCACGAAAAAGGGCTGGAGAACGTAGATCTGTCAAAAGCCATCAAATTGAACTCCCCCACTGAACCCCCTCCTACCCGGACCTCCTCGTCCTCAATCATTTATTTGCGCTTAAGTTATTTATAAGCAGGCCTGACACGGTGACCTGCAGCAGGACACCACTGGAGTCAGATGGGCACCACCGGACCCCGGCGCGTCTGCTTATGACGACACATCGAAGCCATAAAGCTGATGGATGAGCCCCAATCAGAGATTCACAGGTGATCTCTGACCCCCGGCATCTGTGCGGTGGCAGTAAAGGGCCTTGCAGTGCCCTCCGTGGTCACTCCTGAGTGCAGGGCTTATGGGTAATGGAAACACTTACCAGGGTGAATGGTTGTTTTTTATGACCTCATTATTCTGCAGATTTTTGTGTGTGTGTGTGTGTGTGTTTTGTAGTGTAATTAGGGGTATTAGTTGACTCTGAGAATGGATGACCTACCCTTAGGTCCTATATTTCTCTCACTGTTGTACAGTTTCGAGGAGTCATAAGAATTAAAATTTCCTTTAGGAAGAAATGTTTTTAGAACTTTTTCTCTGTGACATATGCTCAGAAAAAGAACCCGCACGTACTGCACAGTCCCCTGAAAAGTCTCCATGGCCGGTAAAGAGAAAATCCATTCGTTGAATAAGCACCTTTCAACTCCATTAAGAAGGGGAGGGGGTTTCTGGCCAGAAAGGTAATATGACATGTGTGCTAATGATGCGCTTTCCATAGTCTCATCTGTCTCAGAGAAAGGTCAAGCAGGGATGGCAGACTCGTCCCAGGTGATGGAGAGCGGCACGGGGATACCAGGCGGGTGGAGGAAGGTGAGTTTTCTGGAGGGGGGGGGTTCTATGTCGACAGGCGCGGCTGCCGTGACATCATATGAATGCCATAATTGAACTGCAGTAAATTGAGAAGCTCGCCGCGATGTGTCAATAAACAAGTTCAAGGTGACACGACGGATCAATACAGCGCGACAAGAACCATCCGCCAAATTTACTGCGGTGTAATTGGGTGCAAAATGACTCAAGTCAACCTTCACGCTGCAGAACATCAAAGCGCCGCAGACGGCCCCCGGCAACAGTTTGTACATGTCACATATGCCTTAAGGTGGCATTGGCAGACAATAATGGATTTTGTTTTCTGTTGCTGTTGTCACTGTGCCCTGTGTGTGTGTGTGTGTGTGTGTGTTACAAAGAAAGACAGAGGGGGGGGGGGAATAGCAAAAGATTGTAGTTATTTTATCAATTCCATCAAATGTTTTTATGGTTTTAAAATTTGAAAATAGCCCGATATGTGCTGTGATCTAGAACAGCGTTGAGGCATCTTCATAACTTTTCATTCTGCAGAGCATTATCCTGTAATGATTTGGAATTTCGCAACAGTCCGTACAGGCCGGCCGTGTCCATTTAATTGAATTTGGGTGTATAGTCATTAACCTGAAATGTCATCAGCCACTCCTCAAGCGCGGAGATATTGATCAGCTAATGCGGGGTCGATGGAGCCTAATGTTTAATGGCAACGTGAACGCGACTCGGAATATTAACGGACGGCTGGTCTTGGTCTTCCTCGAACATTAGAAAACCGCCGATATCAATTGGAGTCGTTCTGGCTTCCACGACCCCACGCCGTGTCCAGAAGCCCAGCATTTCCCAGCTTTAGTTACCAGGCCGGCTACATCAGCCGGCGGAAAAATCATTGTGTTCAATGCACTGGGTGTAAATATATGCCAGCCTTGCTTAATTTCCCCATTTGGAGGCTCTATTATACATGGATTAACGAACTGCTCAATTATGTGCAGCTATGGTTAAGTGAACTTACCTGCGTTAATTAGTTTGCTGTTGGTTCCTTTTTCAAAAAGCAATTAAGCAATTTGACAGAAGAATTAAACAAGCTTCAGCCAAGCCTGTAGCACCTCCGTATTTGTGGGAAGAAGGGAGACATCTTGAGATGCTCGAGATATTTTCGCTTTCTGGTTTTCTGAGTTTTTTTTTTTAGTTTTTTAATGAACGACTTTGACGGATTAGCGACATTTCCAATGTAAACCACATCTGATCGGCGGCAGCAGCCCTCCGCATGAGGCCCGTGTGTGTTTTCCTGCGAGCTGGAGGAGCTGGAGGAGCTGTGTAACTGATCTCGCTGTCTCTCAGAGCATGTCTGGCGTGCTGGTGTGATGACAGGCGGTGGAATGATGTGGGCTGGCGGGGCGCAGGGGTTCTCTCCATTGTCTCCGCCACCGGGCCCCCGGCGACCCGGAGGCGCCGAGTACAATCAAAACTCTTCTGACACGATCATCGCAGCTTGATGATAACCTGGCTTCCTTGGGGAGAGGGGGGGGATTCGACATGAACGTTCGCGCTGATGTTACTGGAAATTCGTAATCTTGTCTGACCAGAAGTCATTTTGAACGATCACTTGTATGCTCGGATGACAAATTTCTAAGGGAGTGAAATGAGGGCATAATAGGGGTAGAACAAAGACAATTAACGCAGCAATTTTTCTGCTGTATCGAGTGCCCATGTTTAGCACTTAAAACCATATGTAAGAATCTACTTTATATATATATATATATATATGTGTGTGTGTGTGTGTGTGTGGTGTGTGTGTGTGTGTGTGTGTGTGTATGTATATGTATATATATATATATGTGTGTGTGTGTGTGTGTGTGTGTGTGTGTATATATATATATATATAAAACAAACGAACAAAGTGAGGAGAACAAACAGTAATTTTCTCCTCTAATTAACACAAAATTCGTAAATGACTTTGAGATAATTCAGTTAGAAACATATCATGATCTATCATAAAGAATCAACAATATTGTGATATCATTGCTTTTGTGTGCCACATATTGATTCCCACCCTCAATACTAAAAGGCTCGTTAGTGTGAAAAATGGGTCAGTAAATGACACCCCAACTGAACACCTTTGGGGGTTTTTCGAAGTATTTCAGTCCAGCATCTCCAGCGCCATCAACATGCAAACATGTAACTTTTGGTTGGAATAATCTCACAGCATCATGCATAGTGCCCCCCGACGCTGCTGGGAACAACTCCAACCATCAAACAGCAATCAGAGCATTTGTTTATTACATTTACTTGTCACACTTAACGTTGCAGCGCAATATAATTCTGATCCCTCTCACTTTGCGATCATTAAAATATGATGCATCTGAAAAAATTATATATATGAGACGCAAAATACTACACATGAGATGAGAAATCACTGAGCAATACAACAGAAGCTGGTCAAAGGGTACAAGGCGTGTATGTTTACACGTACCAGTGATCCAGTGTACATGTTCAGTTCAGTATTAAAATGTTCAATATTAAAAACTAGATTTTTTACAAATTTATTACAAAATGGCGTCTGGATGGACCGTTGGGTCCATTGGCTTGTTGAGGGCGTGCGTACGATTCCCCTTGTTCCGTATTCGTAGTTAAATGGAAGTGGTTAGGGGAGGAGTCAGGAGTTAACGCTGACTTGATTACTTACAGGCTTTTGTTTTTAGGCTCTGGCAGAACGGGACTGTGTCTGGACAGAGACGGGGTGTTGGGGGGAGGTGATGCCCGGGGCAAATAAATGCATAACGGCTTTGAATGCGTGGTCCGTCTCTCTCCCTTCAGCAACACCAGTACCCCCCCCCCTTCCTTCCCTTCCGTTCCCCAACGCCAGCCGCACAACGCCTCCTCCTTCTCAAGCAAAACCGCTGGGCTGTGAAATATGAAAGGGACATGTTGTCGTTCAATTTGTCCAATATACCTCACAGGTGTACTGCAGGTATGCACCCCCTCAGCCGCTGAAAAATGAGCGGCGGCAAGCGGGGTGACTTTGATGAACCTCGCCGCGGCAGCCCTATCATTCTTTTCCATCTGGCTTCCTTGGACCTCGTGCGGATGCTCCGGAAGGACGGGGGGTGGGGGTGGGGGGGTTGTCTTATCGAAGGAAGCCCAGCTCCGGTACGGACGTGGTACTGAAGAACCCCACACCAGTGGAGGCCGAGCCGCTCATGCTAATTGGGATCAGGTGAAGAAAGTTAAGAGACAATGAGGGGACGGTCATTCTCTAAAGGACAAAAAAGAGCCATTGCTCACTCATCTCAGGGCACTTGGTTTTATTCACCGGAGTCCATGGTTGTGGAGGTTAAACGTTGCCGAGGAGCCTGATCCCACACACCGGGCTCATTGTGTTCCTCCAGCTGGCCGTCTTACTCGCGATAAAACGTTCTCGGTTTAGGCTGAAAAGGACCATTAAAGTGTTCTGTGCGGCAGACTGGATTAGTGCGACCTTTTAATCCCCGGCCCCATTGAGCGTGGCCAGAGCGGGGAGGACGTGATTAAGTTCGGCCGATCTCCAGCGGGAGTGGAGGGGGCTTTAGGTGCTGAGAAGTAGCTTAGAATTGCTAAGCGGTGATTGACCCTCTAGAGGTATCGGCCACTCCTGCCAGGCCCGTGAGTAAAAGTCCGTTCCCAACACTTCGTTAAGCCTTCATTGTGAAGGAGCTTGTCGCAGGGTGACCATGTTGGGTTTTTGCCTTTAGAACAATTTAGCTTTTTTGGTTGTTTTTTGTTTTTTGAAGAAAAGGCGGACTGTGATGGGAAGAAAATGTGCGTCTCGCTGTAGTCAAGTGCTGATTGTAAAAGATGAGGGATTACGGTGGGCTGGGAGCACCCTTAATAATTATTACCCACTGTATGACTTAACTATAGAGGCCTTCCATTAATCCCCAAACCATCTCTAAAGTGCATTACACAAATGAAGAGAGAGAGAGAGAGAGAGAGAGAGAGAACATGGTGATTGGGGCGCAGAGAGGAGCACTGGATATTATTTAAGTGTTCTTGTAAGCCATCTAAGATATTAATGTTGCAAAGCTACTTATGAATATTTAAGAACATAAAAGGGAGTTAGAACTGCGGGCCGCCCGACCACAACACAGAGGGGACGGCCTCCCCTGACGTCTGTGATGGATTTTAAACACGGAGAAAACAGTCCGAGTGTTTATGGCACCGTAGGAGAAGAGGAGGAAAGAAGCCCTTCTGTCTGCCCTTTTAAAAGCCTCTTCTAACCAATGGCTCTGAGTGTAAATAAGCACAAAGATGGTCGTTGACCGCAGCTTATTAATGTGTTCAGTTGTTTGTCTTTAACCAGAATTGTTTTCCTGCTCTGAAACTGGCACATCCGAGTAAGCCATTTTATTTAAATTTAGAAAGTATTTGTATATAGGATGTAACTTTTAATGAATTAACGATTGAATTGAATAAATAAAAAATAAATGTATTATTATAATTATTACTAAAAGTAGTATACCATACTACTTATAGTAATTAAAGTAATATTATGAGATTAAAAATGAATGAAAACACTATATTATAAGACAAACATTTGCTCTCATACACACTCTGACCTCTTTTCCAGAGCAAAAACACAGATACAGTCCTTTAGAGTGTGTTTGAAAGATGGTATCGAGCTTCTGATTTTAGAGACTTGTGCATTTGCTTATCAGGCATCTATTGGGATTCAGCACTTACTTTAATAAGACCAGGTTCTGGCAGAGATAGGGCAACAACCTGCAAAATGAGTCCCTTATTTAAAAGCCGCGGCTTAAAGGACATCTGTTACAGTAATTAAAACTGTGATGCTATGGTCCATAACAGATTATGAAATACATTTTTCTCATCAGTCTGAGTACCCGTTCTTAAAGACTCTGAATCACAGAGATTTGCTCCACACTACTATAGGTAATTAACCCTTTGGACAATTGCAAACAGCACCCAGAAAGTCCCCTCCTAATGGCCTGATGAATTTTTAAGCACAGACGAGAGGGATAATGCAACATTAATCCATTAGAGGAGTCTCCACGCTCTTTGTTGGCCTCTTATTTGCTCTCTCTCTCTCTCTCTCTCTCTCACTCTCTCTCTCTCTCACTCTCCTCTGTGGTCTGCAGAGAGGGTGGGTGTGCAAAGCAGGAAGTAGCTAAAGAGGGCTACTTCAGCGAGAATCCCTGAGAGAGCAGGGGGATATGAGTGCAGGTCAGATCCCCCGTAACGCGGGATAGAGACTGGTGAAATGAGAGAAAAAATCTGCACTTTTTTGTTGTTGTTGAAAAATCAATTTTATTTCATATTGATTTGATAAAATATTAAATCGGTGGGTTGACAGTGCTTTTATGCTTGATTGTCTGATTGCATGAACAACAATTAACAGCGGTGACATCAGCACTTCTTATGTATAATTTAGGAAAACTTTTATATTTTAATGAAACATTTGATCATCAGGAACTGGGGTGTGTTCATTAATAGCATAGCCGCTAATATGTACCCATTCATCCTGATTTAATTTTAATTGCTGTTAAACTTCGTCCACTTGTGAAGTAAGCATCACATGAATCGTGATCTAGCAGAGGGTCTAAGGGCTTGAGGAATGTCTTCTTTATAGTCTGAGGTGACAGTGTGGCAGGTGACATGGGTGGTGGGAATGACAAGCAACTATACACCAATACAACTATAAATCCTTAAGGTTTATCTTTTTTTGCTTACAGGACGTTTTATGTGTATTTATTCCTGGTATGTCATCAATGATTCCAAAAGCAAAAGAAATGAATGTTACCTTTTACATGTTTTAATAGTTACCTATTTGTTTCTTTACTATTTCATTTGTTTCATGTGTGTACACAGTACAGGCCAAAAGTTTGGACACCTTCTATTTCGATGTATTTTCTTTATTTTCATGACCATTTACGTTGGTAGATTCTCACTGAAGGCATCAAACTATGAATGAACACATTTGGACTCATGTACCATGACTTAGGTGAAATAAGTGAAAAAATGTTTTATATTCTAGTTTCTTTGCTCTGGTTGCTGCTTTGCACACTCTTGGCATTCTCTCGATGAGCTTCAAGAGGTCGTCACCTGAAATGGTTCTCCAACAGTCTTGAAGGAGTTCCCAGAGGTGTTTAGCACTTGTTGGTGCAGCTCACCCCAAACCATCTGGATTGGGTTCAGGTCCGGTGACTGTGGAGGCCAGGTCTCCATTTCTTTTCTCCACATGTGCTCATTCATAGTTTTGATGCCTTCAGTGAGAATCTACCAATATAAATGTTCATGAAAATAAAGAAAACACATTGAATGAGAAGGTGTGTCCAAACTTTTGGCCTGTACCATATATGAATTCTAAAATACTAAAGTAATACATAGGCATAAATAAACTATAAATATTATTTGACCAGCTATCTTTGCATTGCATGTTGTTTTAGTTATGATGTGATCATACTGCTGGTTATTTGGTGTTTAAACGCCAGATCCTGATATTTGCTCGTCATCACAGCTCTCTTATTTAAACAGTCATTAGACAGCCTCCCTGGGCCTTTTAAATACAGTTGTAAATGGAATAAACCTCTCAACATGTCACATGTCAACATCCATTTCCATGTGTTGTTTAATGGGGTGGGTTTAAGCGGATCTGGCCGTAGAAGTGACTAGACCAGGGGGAAATCATTTCGGGGGCCCGTTCGGGCAATAGCACATGTAATCCAATTTCCTGTTCTTCTGATCTTTGCACGTTGCCAGCAAGGTTAATGTGTGTGTGTGTGATCTGCATATGGGGCCAGCATGGAGAAAGGCTCATGTTCCGCTCATTAGCACGTGAGACAGAGTGTGAGACGGGGCAGAGCGGCAAGCCGAGAGACACTGAGCTCACAGCTGTGTTATAACAGGACAGGGTGACATGAAGCTTCTTGGATTTGATCAGACGTTTACGAGACAGTTTGACGGGAAGGATAAATAGTGTCGAGTGACGTAGCTGGGCGATAAAATGACTAGGGTTGTAACAAATTAATCCCACATTAATCACACATTTTGCAATTAATCACAACTAATAGTTACAACCCAAAAACACCATGAACCACTTGTCACATGGTACTGTGTGTGACTTAAGTGCTTTAATACACAGGGTGGTAGTAGCCTAGTGGGTAACACACTCGCCTATGAACCAGAAGACCCAGGTTCAAATCCCCACTTACCTAACCCTAAGTTGCTCCAGGGGGACTGTCCCCTGTAACTACTGATTGTAAGTTGCTCTGGATAAGGGCGTCTGATAAATGCCATAAATTTAAATGTAAATACTGACCACAGTTGAGCTATTTACAATTTTCATGCATGATGCAAATGACTTTTTGTGTGTTTCTTTTTTTGTATGAAATATTTCTGGAAAGTTCTTCAAAAGGAGAGCATTGAGGGCAGTCAATCTTCCACTGGCCCCTCCCCTTTTAAGATCCATCTACTGGTTGTCAGGATGAATGACACTGTTTGTTTTGGTATGTACTGAAGACACATTTAAACATCACACATGCGTTATGTCTATTATAGTGTGTCAGGGCCAAGAAAATAACGCTATAACCATAAAAGGTACAAGAAACCAGACAGACGCGGGCACACATCAATGAATTATCCAGACTGAATGTATTAAAATACACAGGGAGAAGACATCACACACAAACACAACACACTCCTGGCTACAGGTTTGTCTTCCCCCTGTGCCTGTGATGGCCTGAGCCAGTGTTACACATCCCGAACACACTCTGAGCAGAGCTCGGCAAATGATGGCCACGGGCAAAGGGGGGGCAACTGTAAACTCTGTCTGCGGAGATGACCTAAAGCAGGGGGTGATGGATATGTGTTTTGCCTCGCCCCTGGGAAAGCAAGCATGCTTATTTACACAGAGAACCCCTGGGTGAAGAGGCGACGAGACACACTCGCTCACGCACACTCACAGATAAATTTAAGCATGTGTACAAGCACAATGGCACAAACCTGCTGGAAAAATGGCGACTTGGGACACAGGCCGACATAGCTTTTAAAAATTCAGACAAGTTTGCAAGTGGTTCTTAACTACTTAAAACCACACACAGTTGCCTTTGCACAAGGAAATGTTCTTGCACAATAGTTCAGACAAGCAAGGTAAATGAACAGTGCATCGTTTAGATGTTAATTTTCAGCCACTGAAGGTAAATAAGCAATATCAGATGCGATCGGTGAAAGGTGTTATAGTCATGCAAATCTTTATTGTCTCCTGCTGTCAAATGTGAATACATTTTGGCGGGAGCTTGATGAAAAAATCTATGATTATATTCATAAGCGCCAGGCATCGTTGTAAAACTGAAATGATCAATGCCGCTGCATACTGCATAATCCATAGTCCCCCTCGGCCGACTGACGTGCAGGTCGCAGTGGTATCGACAACCCCGCTAACCGCAAGGAGGAAATTACAATGAACAGAAAAGGCCATTTTGTCAATTGATGTGCTTTGATTGTGACAGCGAAGGCTATTTTGTACAAAAAAAAAAAAAAAAAAAAAAGTCAAATTTTTTTCCATTATTGTGTAAGATATCGGCCATGCAATTACAAAAGCTGGAGAATATCCATTATGCATTATGTGGACAGGTTGCAGTGTCTTTGCGGCCGTTCTTGCATTTCGGAGAGCGGGCCCGCCGTTGCCTTTCAAGTCTATACAAATTACAGCAGCCGACAGCCGACGTGTCCATTACCGCAGCTGCCAGTTCCTCATGGTCACACACCCTTGTCGCTTGCACGGCCCGTCTCCTCCCTCCAGCTCCTGACTCCCCGGGATCTCTTGCCGGCTTAGTTATCAGAGCAATCAAGAGCTTCATTCTCTTTGCATCCTGCGCGTTCGTGCTGAAACTTTCGGCCCAAATTACTCCTCACTTCACACACACACACACACACACACACACACACGTGATAATAGACACGGGCGCGCTAGGCCAGCGGGATCTCCGGCGGTGGCCTTCCGCCAGATCCCTATCGATCCTGCTCAATTACAAACAAATCGAAATGTGATTTATTTGGCCGGGAATCATTTCAATATCAGGAACGCTGCGCAGGCGAAGCCCCCATCAATAACCACCAACCCCCGAAACGGCCCCCTCCCGTTCCCCACAGAGGCAATCATTCTGCCAGATGTCAATACAACCAGTCAAGCACACACACACACACACAAAAAGAGCAGGCGATTGAGATATTTTGATTTTTTTCCCTCTCTCCCTCAAGCCCCCCCTCCTTTCTTTCTCTTTTTTCTGCACTTAATTAAGTCACCAAGAGGCTGTCAAGGATAATTTTCAAAGCGCAGGACTGCCGCGCTTGACATTTGATAATATTGCGTTCCATGCTGATTGAAATTGATTTTGGAGGCTGGTAGCAGGGCATTTGACAACTCCCAGCCTATAAACCCAAGGACAAGAGGCCCGCCGGCGTGGCAACTTATATTCCACCGAGTGATGGGCGGCCACACGCAGGCCGCGGCAGGGAGGGGCCGGAACGGGCCGGCCGCAGCGTTACCGTCTCGGGGTCATGGAACTGGCAGCTCTCCTTACAATAAATCAGCCTCCAACATGAAAAGCGCTTCCCTCGCCGACTCGGCTGGCTGGCTGTGCCGAGGAGGCCGGGCTCAGGCTGATGCCGCTTATGATTAACACAATTACTGCGTTAACTGTGCTGATGCATGAAGAGTGTGGAAGACGTGGAGGGAGGTAAGGTTGCAGAGGGATGTTCATGAGATGCCGCTCAGACGTAAAAAGGGCAAATCAAAGGGTGCAAAACACAAACCGGCCCAATCTGACCTCGGCCCATCCAAATCAGTCACTACATGTGCAGGACGTTAATATAGCTGTCACGATGGCTGGACATGGCGAGGAAGAAGGACGCATACGCACAGCATCAGGAAACAGGGGTTTAATACATGGTGGACAGGACAAGGGAAACATCACCAAACAATTAGCCGACGGCGAACAGGCACAAACAGGGCAGTTTTACACCATCATACACAGGTGAACACAATCAGGAAACATAATAACACACAAGTTAATAAAACATAAGTTGCCCCTGCCGGAACGGATCATGACAGTTCGGTTTTAGTGGCAGGGGCCACTCCGGGCTCCGAGTTTGGACCAGAGATTCATGTAAGTCTTGTGAAATGTTTCCTGATTGTTATCACCTGTGTATGATGGTATAAAGCTGCCCTGTTCGTGTCTGTTCTCCGTCGGCTCATTGTTTGGTGATGTTTCCCTTGTCCTGTCCACCATGTATTAAACCCATTTCATGATGTTGTGCATGTCCTCGCCATGTCCAGCCAGCGTGACACGAACCTTTAAAACCCATGTGGACTAGGCTTAATCTGTGAATGGGAAACTGACCTTCTGTGCATGCATCACAATTCCCTCTCCGATCTTTGCCCTGAAAGGTACATTTTCTGAGAAAAAAAAACATGTCTCATTTGCAAAGGTGGATGGGAACTTTTGACAATTCCCAGTGGGTAAGGAAGTGGACCCCTAATTAGAAGGTTGCCGGTTCAAATCCCGATGCCATCCCAAGGTGCCACTGAGCAACGCACCGTCCCCACACACTGCTCCCCAGCCTGTCAAGGCTGCCCACTGCTCACCAAGGGTGATGGTATAAAAACAGAGGACACGTTTCGTTGTGTCACCGTGTGCTGTGCTGCTGTGTTTTACAATGACAATCACTTGGGTTTCAAATAAGTATGAGCAGTATGTACAGAGACATAAAGTGGTCTAATTCACTACTCGACAGAGAATTTTTTGTCTACAACGTAACAGGTAAACCAAAAAAAAGTACTATTGTCATGGACTGACTCTTTGTTCATTGTTATCCTGATTGTGTGCAGCTATTGCGAGTGTGTAAATGTCATCTCTTGTATCGCTTCCCTGCCCGGCCTTCCCAAACCGCCCTGTTTGTGAAGCCGTGCGAATGTGTCCATCCCTGCACCCAGCTGCCGTGACAACAACACTACCAAGCCATGTTATGGTAGCATAGTTGGACATACTGTACATTGACCAATAAATTCCCTTTCATGTGCTCTTATACTGGGACAAATACCGGTATAAATGGCTAGTTGAATTGAAACTTCGATGTTTCAGAACATTACATTCCTGAACAAGAGATGCTTGGGAAGTCACATCTTCCATTTTCTTTCAAGTTTGTCCCCTGTGCTGAACCGTGCTTAACACAAATTCTCGGATCATCTATCTGGGACGTGCATGTTTGTTCAATTATATCACTGGCAATCTTTTGTCACCTATTTTTTTTACATTTTTTTTTTGCAACGTTCTAACCTTCTCAGAGCTAATCTCATTCCATAGCTGCGGGCTACAAACTGTAACATTTCGTTTTGCTAACAAATGAGTTAATTATTTGTCCCGGTGACGAGTATTCACCAGTGGTTTCGTGACACTTGTCTTGTTGATGCCTGGTCCCGTGGCCCACATTGGGACAACGCGCAGAGTCCTGATCGCGGCGCAGCGCTGCCTTTACTGCACTCGGTCGGGTTAACTACAACTACGGCAGAATCACCCCCCGTATTGGACATCAGCGGCCCCTTGTCCCTCAGCCACCCCAACCAATGACATACCTATTTATCAACAGGCCACTGCGTCAGCGGCACCACCATAAAATTGAATCACGAGGAATAAAGTGGGGCAGAAGTCGGACTGCGTTCCTTCCATTAGAGCACTAAACTGCCGAATGAACGTTTACTTACCGCCGTTGCACGGACTGCTGAGGAGCAGACAAATGGAACAGAATGGCACATCAACTCTGCCGGCGGCCCTGAGGGAGTTCAGATTTGGTGCTTTATATTTGGGAACAAGGATATTCAAGGTCGGTGAATATTTTAGACACGTTTTTTTTTTTTTTTAAGTGGGCTAATAAAACAAAATCAAAGGCGGGTCTGAGGCTCTGATGACCACGTGGCGTCATTAAGAGCATGTAAATGGGGGAAGCGTGCGGCTGGGGCTGTTTGTTCTGGACGGACTGGGACGATTGACCAGGGTGAACCGTGGCCTTGAGAGAGAACACATCTCTGACAATGAATGGGAGACAGGGACAGCGAGGGAGGAAACAGCGAGGAGGAGGTGAGGGACAGAGCCGTAGATTGGGAGACACCCAGCTCCCACCATCAGGGCTATTAACCTCTGGCCTCGCGTCCTTCCAGACATCACCACTGGAGTAATTAGGGAGTCAATCCCAATCGCATGTATCACTTACCCTGCCGTGTCAGTCAATAGCGGCGGTGACAGATTCATTAAGCCTCTGCCCCGGAGCTCCCCGCCAAAACGGCCTCATAAACTACTTTTAAAAGGACCTCGCCCTGCCGGAGAGAGACAGGGAGAGAGAGGGAGTTGAGGAGTGTCGGTGGGTGCTGGAGAAGGAGAGAAGTGCCCTCTGAAAAGCTCCGGTGACAATTAGCATTGATCCGCCAGCGGGAAGCGTGTACTCAGTGACAAGGGATCGCAGGCCTGTCAGACCCTTGTCCCTACAGCCACTCCCCTACACTTAACACATGGCCGCCTGTACAAACACACACACACACACACACACACACACACATATGCTGCGAGCTGCGCTCTCAATTACAGAATTTAGGGTGGCTGTTACCGCCCACCTGCCCGCCTATACGCAAATGAGTAAACACACACAAACACACAATTACACAGTGGTAGTGGTGGCAGTGGTGGCCTAGCGGTTAAGGAAGTGGCCCTGTAATCAGAAGGTTGCCGGTTCGATTCCCGATCGGGCCCAGATACACACACACACACCCACACAAAATTACACACATAAACACAACCACTCACTGAGACACAAAGCAGAGCAGGGGCCCAGATACACACACACACACCCACACAAAATTACACACATAAACACAATCACTCACTCAGACACAAAGTCGAGCAGGGGCCCAGACACACACACACACACACACACAGACACACAAAACTACACACATAAACACCACTACTCACTCAGACATAAAGCCAAGCAGGGGCCCAGATACACACACACACACTCACACCCATACACAAACACACACCCACACAAAATTACACACATAAACACAACCACTCACTCAGACACAAAGGCGAGCAGGAGCCCAGATACCCCCCACACACTCACACACACCCACACAAAATTACACACATAAACACAACCACTCACTCAGACACAAAGTCGAGCAGGGGCCCAGACACACACACACACACAGACACACAAAACTACACACATAAGCACCACTACTCACTCAGACATAAAGCCGAGCAGGGGCCAGATACAAACACACACACACAGACACACACACCCATACACAAACACACATAAACACAACCACTCACTCAGACACAAAGCCGAGCAGGGGCCCAGATACACACACACACACACACACACACAACAATCGTTGTCAATTCTAAATTAATTATAAATGAGGTGTTTCTCCATAAGGCCGCAGTGATTATTTCCCCTGTAATTAGTTCATTCTTTACCTCGTACACAATGTACAATTAAAGCCTTGAAGTTATTACCACTACCGGCATGATCATTCACAACCTGTGCCAGCGGTCTCCGCTAAACAAACATATCTGGGATCACGTTTGAAATAAAATGGGAGTGTCTAAAATCAGGCCTTTCTGAGGGAAGTTTGTTCAAGTTCTACGGTGATCCGGGCGACGACATTGGCAAGATTCGGCACGGCCTGACACGCAGAGGGGTGCAAATCTTCCAGAACACCCCTCTCGATGCCATTCTAATTATTCAACACCTTTTAGTTTATTAACTTCTAATTGCTCTTCTGCATGCACCCGGGCTCTCACTGGTCATTATAGTTATTGCCTGCTATAATTACCGGTAATGTTCTTTTCAGCACAGACTTGGGATAATTGCCTGTAGAGAAGTATTGCTTTTGGAAGTGGTGCTCGGACACATTAGCAACGTTTAAAGGGCACATGTCTTGACTTGAGTATAAATCCTAATTATAAGGGTTAACAAAAGGAATTCTGATCATTTTTACAACTCTGTTTAAACACAGATTTAATTCATTCTGTACATATATATTTAATTTGAAAATCAACGTTGACGTGCGGGGCAAAATCTGACATTACCATATATTGCAATATCATATATATTGCAATATCATATATGTTTCGGAAACAGGATATGCTATATTGTGACAGCTATGTAGGTTTTTAGTTAATTAGTTATTATTTTAGTGAAGAGTGAAACACTCAAAAGATTACAGTTGACTCTCCCAACAAGATTTATTTCCAATAAATAATAAGATAAGCTGTTATTTTGACACTCTGTGCCATTAAAAATCTGATTTCTGACGACATCTGTGTGCATTTTTCAGCTTTTTACGTGCTGGTGTTTGCACTTCTCATGTATTAAAGGCCTGGCGTGAACCTAAAGCCGGCTTATATATAGTTCTCCAACTAAACTTGCTTTGGAGAAGGCTAAGAGGGGGTATTTTTACGTTCATAATCACTCTCGCCTTTATCCTGGGATAATGTTACTTGGGTAAGGCTGACCAAGGCTCTTTTCTACTCTAGCTTTTTTTTTTCCACCCCATTAGAGTTATTGCCTGACGTGGGACCCTGCATGTTAAATCACTTAATCAAAGGCAATGGGTCGAAAATCTTGTTTCTGTTCTTTCATTTGATTCATTCGTCCAGATAAAGAGAAGTAAAAAATAAAGAGGGATGGGGAAAAAAAGAACATTACAGCTAGTCCAATAGCACATGCATTATCTACTAAGCAGCTGAAAAAAGGCTATCATTAGGTCTAGCCCTCTGGGTATGTGGCGACTATTTTCACCGATCATCCATTCAAACACCCCACAATTCCCCGCTCTGGTCCCTGCCTTCCTCAAGTGTCCCCCATTCCCTTTCTTGTCACTTGTATGGCGTAAATAAATAGACCCTTTTAACTCGGAACACTTGTGTTGTAATTCTAAACTGTCAAAGAGAGGTGCACAATACCACTGCCTTGCCTTAATAAAGTTCTGGCCAAGGCTACACACGAGTAAAGAAGGCGGAGAGAAAAAGAGACAGCGGCAGGGCGCCATCCTACAGACGAGCCTATGGGACTTTTACAATTCCACACGCTGCTGCTCTAGCTCAGTTGGTATTGTTAGCTTTATATTTTAGTAGCATAGTATGGCTGGATTTAATCAATATTCGGTTTGTACTTTTTGGTTTTGCTGTTTTTACTGGATTTTTGTTTTGTAGACCTATATAAAATCTGAACAGTTCACTCGCTGGCAAAGCCAACTCGCAAGCAATGCCTCTCGTTGCTAGTAAAATATGACCAATAAAATGCGAGTACCATAAGAACTAAACTGTATTGTTACACAACTGAAGTGATGAAACAATGGTCCATCTCACAAGCAAATCAAACAAGGTTTTTACTAAGATAACTACATTTGATTAAAATTTACATTTGTGTTCAGTCCCAAAACTATTGCCACTGTACACTTAGCCAGCTAACTTTGATTAGGCTTTTAACCAATTAACATTTAATTCTGGTAGTAACTATGCTTTAATAAAATGCTAATGATAGCTTTCATTTATGATAGTGTCATTTGAATCTGAATTTGAATGTAAGACTAGTTTCAATTGGAAAGCAGATTTTGGGAAGAGTTTAGGATAAGTGTTGGCTTCTGTTGTGAAAAAGTGACATTGATTTGCATTTAACACTTTTTAAATTAAAGCAAACCATTTTACATGCAACTTTCGACACATAGGACCACACAGCAGTAATGTGCGTGGTTGAAAATGGAACAATAAAAATGCATTTTCTTAATTATGAAAATGAAAGACCACTGAGCTTTGTGAATTTCCCCATAATGCATTCAGCTCTCATCAAATAATCTTCAACTTCTGTGTAATTTCATGATTGGAAGTAAAGGCCTATGGATCAAACATGCCACAGATTTACTGCTACTTGGCCCCAAGTATGATAACGTCATGTTACAGATGCCCTGTCTTCCTCAATGGTACAGAATACATGGAAAAGCCCCATTATCTGCTCATCTTCTTAAACTTTCCTTTGTTTCTCCTGATCCCTCACAATCTCTCACTTGCAAACACCAGCCTCCCATCAAGTGAAAGCTTTAAATCCGTGGCTAATATTACTCAAAGAAATGCTGTCTGTCTCTCTCTCTCTCTTAAATTGCATTGTGCCAGGGCACTAAAACCACTCTCCCTTTCTTTTTCTCTTTACACAAAACAAACGCAAACAAAATCCGCCACTTCAAATCTTCAAAAGCTCCCATTCTGTGCGACAGTATGTATGTTTAAAAGGGAAGGAATAAGATAAAACTTTAATCTTCTTACTGAGCCAGAGTTGGGATGAATATGGGACATGGGGAAGGGCTGCGTTTTCGCGTATCATTCAGTAATGAACCGCGCTAATGCAGTTATTTTTGCCTCTTTGCACTTGTTTATTCGTTTTGCACAAAGCCGAGGTTCCGCCGAGGTTTATTGCAGGAAGTATTTGATTGTAGTCACTTTGGTATGAAGGTTCCACGGGGGGTGTGGGTCATGCTGCGGCAGATAAAAAAATTAATTTGATAAATATGTATATATCATTTTTTTTTTTGGTAAGACGATTACACACTGAGAATGGAGTCTTAGGCATCTGCCAAGCTGCCAGATTCATTAGAAAGTTAGTGCACTTTTCTAATTGAGTGTTAAGTTTGGATCCCTGCCTCTTTCATGGCTATAGGAACAGACATTGGAAGTCAGTGCCTGGACACGGAATTTGTGTAAGAAACAGCAGCATGATTTAGCCAAATGTGTGACATAAACAAGAGTGATGTTATTGGATGTGATAATAATAAGTAAATACAGTAATTATTGCAGTGTAATAGTGAAAGTAAAGTGGTAGGGTGGTAACTGTGGTAGTAGCCTAGTGGGTAACACACTCGCCTATGAACCAGAAGACCCAGGTTCAAACCCCACTTACTACCATTGTGTCCCTGAGCAAGACACTCAACCCTAAGTTGCTCCGGGGAACTGTCCCTGTACCTACTGATTGTAAGTCGCTCTGGATAAGGGCGTCTGATAAATGCTGTAAATGTAAAGTGATTGTGATACACAGCAAGCACAGCACACAGTGCACACAGCAGAATGTGTCCTCTGCATTTAACCCATCACCTTAGTGAGCAGTGTGTGGGGACTTTACTTTACTTTACTTTGCTCAGTGGCAGCTTGGTGGCAACCTTCCGATTATGGGTCCGTTTCCTTACCCGCTACCTCTGCCCCTAAAAGACTGGAAGTCTTGTCCCTGACCAGGAACCAAGCCCAGATCTCAGTGATGAGAGCACCGCATCCTAACCACTAAAACATCAGGGATGTAATAAAGAATGTTACATAGAGTGCATCAATTTTATGTCACTGTACATGACTTCTTAGTATTTTTATTTATTCAGATATCAGTGGCCAGGCTAATAATTTTCCTTAGTAACAACATAGTAGCAAATTGCATTATTATCATTACTGTCAGTTAATCAGCCTTTCTGTTTTTTAACCCATTAATGTAAAAAATTGTCAGAAAAATGCAGGAGGTCCTGCTTTTCGAATGAAAAGACGTGCTGCATGGCTGTGTCCGCTCTGTGCAGAGCACGAGCCATACGAATTGATAATGAATTTTGAAGCCGATCCAGCGCACACTGAAAGTCTAAAAAGCTGCTACTGCACGCTGGTAGCATAAAAACCAGAGGCCTTGTGAATAGAGCACAGCACAATTAACAGCAGGGCCCCATCTGTCCTGACCTGCGTCTCAATTTGACCGCGCCTGTTCTCCATTGTGCCTTTTTATCTGTGAGTGTTTTTACCCCCTTCCCCTCTTCGAATGGCGAGGATCGGTGGCCTGCATCAGGCAGGCTCATGCTTACACTTGAGGCGGAAGAGGTCGGAAGAGTGTGTCTTTGATTTTGGCAGGGAGGGGGGGTGAAGGCCCGAGTGTTTAAGGCTCTCCGGTGGACGGGAGGTAAAGTACGGCATGGCGATGGAGACAAAATGAAGAGCCTCTCTGCATTTCTCTGGCATTAACATGACAATGCCTTTCATCTTCCTCTGGCGTCACCACCACCTCCACCCCTCCACCTGAGCACTGGGCCGTCAGTGCGGTGTTCACCTCTGACCACTGCACGAGCCCAACCCAGATCTCACCCTGCATTTTACATGGGGTACAACATGTTTAAAATTGTGGCATCTGACACATCTTGTTTCTTCTCGTTATTACTTTTGCTGTAATTTTTGTTGTAATCGTGTTTGTTTGTTTGTTTATTTATTTATTTATTTGCCAGTGTTGACCTGCAGCATAAGACGCTTCAAAGGCAACCAGACTGGAGGCAAATGGCATTTTTGATTGTGTCGTCTGCATTGTGTCTAGACAAGCCCGAGCCCCATGAATGAAAGTGCCCCCTCCATTTTTTCATATGTAAAGTTGGGGTGCTAAAGCTCATCCCAAGTATTCAATTCCTAAAAGAAGGCCCTCTTCCCCCTTCCATTGACGAGTCATGGGCGGCGCATAATAAGGCACGTGAAAACATGCCCGTGTGCATTTGAATTTGGTTCATTGTGCGTCTTTTTCAAATTAATTCCCTCAGTCAGGCAGATTGCTTTACAGCTATGTCATATTCCCGTGAATGGCAAAGCCCACTGACGTAAATGGAGGGTGACAGCCACCCCGAACCTATCGCTTGATGTGGCGCTACAAAATGATGGGGGTCATAGTAAGTGTTATTACACTCAGCCTACACAATATCAGGGGAAACCGGCGCACTGTGTTTTTATCCATAATTTAGATTGGGGGCTGAGGCCGACATGAGCTGCTTTTTTGCATTGCATTGTCCTAATCACAGCAAGCGCGTTGACACCAACAACCAGCTTGGCAGAATTGTTCAATCACTTGCGCCTGAAGACCACTCAAACCTCGAAGATGTATTCCCAGTCAGGCCATGATGGGATTTTTAGAAGTTGAAGATGCACCCAATTCTTTTTCTCCTCAATAGAATTCTTCCAGATTGTGTTTCAATAGAATTCTCTCATCAGCACATGATGATTACAGCATTGTTGCTAATTGAGACGTTTCATTTTCCCGAAGGATGGGAACAAAATGCACAACGGTTGCTCAGTACATCATGTGAAAATATTACTTTTGTGATAATTGGCGATGCTAAGCTAAACTTGCTATTAAGGCCTTAAATTGGCTGTATTTCATGCTCACACAGTCACATGCACACATGGAGCCTCCATGCACACAATTATCTGTATGCAATCGTTTTGCAATTACTGCATTGTGATTGGCTGTAAGTTTGCATTCAACGTTTATGCATTTCATATAAGAAGCATGTCCTGTAATTAACTGTACAAAAATCTTCCGGTGAATCTGTGAGTATTAAGCTGTCAGTAATTTTTTATTAGGTCTCCAGGTCTGCACCAATTATTAAGCGATCACCTTGATCCTGTGCTGTACTGCATGGGTAGAGTTAATTGTGAGTCTCCACCGTTCTGTGATTCACGTCACCGAATCCCACCGAGGCATTTGGTGACATACGAATGCACGTTATTAATGGAAAGCGAACTGCGCTGTGGTGTCGTGGTGAGAGGAAGAGCTCCAGGAAGTCACACCCCCTATCGGTATGACCTCAGCTCCTGCTTTCTTGCTTTCAGATTGATGTCTGGCACCCGCCCGAAAAGTAAGAAGAAGCGTGCAGATGGCGATCATCAAATATCCTGCTAGTGTTTCCTATCCAAGGCGGCGCATTAAAAATGGCTTTCAGAACAATAACTACTGTAGGACAAGACATGCGTTATCCTGTTGCTGCGGCGCAGAGCCGGGATGTGACTAATGAAATAAAACCATTTTTCTCTTTGTCGGTATCCTGCCTCTGACACGCAGCATCTGTCTCCTCCTCAACGGCTCATCCATCTGCGACAAGGAAGTTTACTTCCTCTTAACCAGCTGGCTCGCCAAATGCACCGAGGCTCTGTGAGCACTAGCCTGCAGCGCCAACCGCAATAATCCTCCCGCCCGTCCAGGAGGATCTACTTCTCCTGTAAACCCTCCCTGCGCCGGGTCCGCTTGGAAAATTCGTTCCAACCACGCCCCTCCTCCCCTTTTTGTATTCAAAAGTGGGAATGAAGGATGCAAGTTGCAAAGTGCCGCTCCCTCACGGCGGCAGGGCTGCGGAAATGAAACAGCCGAAATGTAATGGAAATGTTCATCTGACAAGGAGGCAATCTTCAGCACCGGCAAAGTAAATTTCCATTGGCCCTCCACAAGTGTTAACGGCGAGACGGGGGCCCCGCTGACCGCAGCCCCAGAGAGGCGGGCGGACGCGCATGCAAATGCCCCGCGATTGCATGGGAAAATGCTGTGCTAAAATGAACATTCAATTTGGGGGGCTTAAATCAAGAATCACTTTGGAGGCCGCAGAATTGACTGAGCTACACGCCCGGCAAATGTAAGCGCCACGCCGACTCCCGGCTGGTCTCTCCTGGTGTATTCTGTTCAGGGCCGCCGTGGAAAGTACTGATTGTCTTGCGGGCAGAGACGCAAGGAGGGCAAGGAGCCCTGGATCCCACTCAACTCTTCGGGAGTAAACTGTCGGCACTAAAAATAATGGTTTATTGAACGGGAGCGACACAGATTTTTGTCGCCTTGAAATACCCGGGAAATTGCGCAGCCCCAACTGTCACCTACTTAATGACTATGAGCAAGAAAGTTCTGCAAGTTGATGGCTGCATTTCTTTGTTACCTTCTGACCAATGGCCATCCAAGTAGCAAAAAAAAAGCCTTTGTCTTCATCTAATTAGATGAGAGATGACTGACGAGGCAACAGTGGCGTGTTTCAGTCAGTGAACCACACAACGGTGGTGGTAGTAGCCTAGTGATTAACACACTCGCCTATGAACCAGAAGACCCAGGTTCAAATCCTGCCTACTACCATCATGTCCCTGAGCAAGACACTTAACCCTGAGTTGTTCCAGGGGGGACTGTCCCTGTAACTACTGATTGTAAGTCGCTCTGGATAAGGGCGTCTGGTAAATGCTGTAAATGTAAATGTAAACGTGTGGCGTACATTGCAGTGTGTTGAGCAGGGCAAGTTACAGTGAACATGTGCAAACCTGGGACTTTTGAGTTGACAAGTGAAAGTCACCCAATTTCATGCATCCACCCAAAAAACAAAACAAAACAACAAAGGCAAAGTGCATTCAACAGCCATGTCTTTTCCATAGCAATAAAGTGTATTTTGAATTTACACATACACAGTAGAAATCGCAATTGCTTTGTTTTGTGATTTGTTGGTCCTATTAATACTTTTTTTTTTTTTACCCTGTCGCAACTGTATCAATACTTCCAGTATCATCTCTTTATCATAAAAATGGCCGTAGAAAATAAGGGTCGATTGAACGCTCTCGCCATCCGGCAACATAAAACTTCCCGCCCATGAGAAAATAGCTTCTCGGCTTGAAACCGAGCCACTGTACACTCAATAAAAATAATAATTCCCACAATGCTTCACTCTCACTCTCAGTTACACCGAACAGGCCTGCACGTCTGATCGTAAAAGTTACTTATGGCCACTTTTAATTCAGCGCAGTAAAGAGGCCCCTGCCAATTCACTTAACTAACGAAATAAAACAACAGTTCAGAGATTAAACCTGTAACAAGAAGCGCAATGAAAAGTTGCATTCCAGCCTGACTGATGAGTCTATTGAGGCCCTCGTGCAGTAGGTGTAGTATGTTAAACGAACCAAGGCGGGACCTTCAGAAGGACCGAAGAGTCAGAGAAGCATCATCTCGGGTTTCAGCTGCGTTTAATAGAAAAGCGCCTATAGGAATGCATATATGCATATATATGGCTGTCAATCATTTAGAAATGTAACAAATTATTTAACATTTTGAGATTAATTATTTGTGAGTGGGTGCAATTGATTCTTAGCACTAAAACTTGATTAAAATTATATATAACTGGGTTATGAAAATGCTCAGCTCAGACGGGGAGATTATATAATTGTTTTTTTTTTTATAATATAAGATAAGATGACATAAGATGATCCTTTATTAGTCCCACAAGTGGGAAATGTACATTTACACAAGTTCACTGTGCAAATAAGCAAATAAATATTCCTAGAATAGCAAAATAAAACAGTGAATGTGAGTTAAAAATATAAATATATATAGTATTTAAAACACCCTGCAGACTTTGACAGTAAATAAAACGGAAATTACATTTCATGCAAACGCTTTGGTTTTCTCCACAGTTCAGTTGGTCAGATCGAGGTGTTGTTTTTCACGGCATTATGAGATTAATTCTGGTGAAAGCACTGGTGGGCTGAGGACTGGTACTGGCCTAAGTGGACACTGCTGGCCTGTGGATGGGTGCTGGTTCTGATGGTGTGGGTGAAGTGTTTGCTGTGTGTTTCCTGAGCATTAATGCGCTCCATTATGCCCACAGCGGCTCGGGTGAGCCCGGCGCCCAGCGGCACCAGTTTGTTTCTCAGCACATTGAATCTGCCTGACACACCACAGGGGCTTTATCGCCTCCCCCCGCATCTCACCCCGTGTGTGTACAGGCACTTCCCATATATATATATGTGTGTATTTTGTTTATCGGGATTGTTCAATTTTAATAGTTTCAATGTTTGCACAGACGCTGAACACAATGGGTCTATATCTGCGATTAGCCTCTTCAGGCCTCTTTCTGTGATAACAGTCGCATGCTGTAATATGTGGCTCATCTGAGGGCAGCAGGCTCATTGTGTAAGGCATTATAATGCTTTTCATAGCAGGAGGGTTCGGAATAACAAGAACGAGGGGTCCATTTTCGGGCGTATCACGGCTCTTTACGCCTCCCTGGCAATTCCTGTGTACCCAGGCTTACTATGGCAATTTATTGGCTAATCCAAAGTGGAGGTAGCACCGCCTGCGTGATGCTAAATATTACGACTCATCATTACAACCGCGCTCTTCAGTGCACAATGCACGGTGAGCATTTATAATCAGATGAGCCGGCACACGCCCCGTCCATCTGACCCCGACGCTCTGGGCCGCCGGTGGGATAATGCCAGGGCATTTACTCGGCCACCCAGTTAAAGCTCTTTTCCCATTTAGCATTGCGACTAAATGAAGGGACGGGTGGCGCTGGAGAAAGAACTGGGACGCCAGTTTCCTATTCAGATGATGATTAAAATTCATAGGCTACCAGCAGCACCCACCCACCCCCCTGGATGCTGAGGCAATTTTGGATCAGTCATAGCCGTCTCCGTACAAAATTAATTTGACAGGTTTGCATTAAGGCACCTGATCAATATCCACTTAGAGTGGTGAGGGCTGGGCAAAAGAAAAATAACTGACCGGTGTGTTACCAGATGAGAAAAAATGAATCTTTGGACACTTTTTTTTCTCCGCCCCCCCCCCCCCCCCTTCTTCGTTCCCTTCTCCCTCTTCCTTTCCATCTCTTTTTCCCTCCACTTAAGCGCTCACCTACATCACAAGCCCTGACCTCCAGCCATTGATCGGCTGCAGTTAACATGACAAAAAGAGCTAGAAGTTATACCGACTGTAGCTACCAGGGAACAATCAAGCCACCTGCACTAAATGTTTGATGGAGTGACTAGCATTTCTTGGCCTATGTGCAAGAAAAACGGAGGGGAGAGGTGGGTAAAAAAAAATGGATTTGGTTTCCCCTGGAAATGAAATACAGTGGTGCAGTTTTTGACAGGACCTTTCTCTCCATGCATCTTAAGGGGCAGGGCGAAGACAGGGAGCGCCCATATCAGGAGAGGGCCCGCCTGCACGCCGCCAGTGGACTATCGCTCAAAGCTGTGCAACTTTGCCGGGGCAGCGGCCTCTCATGGACGTAAATCAATAGCTGCTTCCCAGCTGGCCTGACATAAACGACAAGGAAAACGATTGACAGAGCTTTTAACAATGCCCGAAATGAGTATACTCCTTTTTCTAATTTCAGCAATTGATCCACTTGACAAAAAAAAAAAGGCCTTTTCAAGGTCAGATTATTATTTTATTTTGTGGGCGCTGTAGTCTAATAAAAATTAAAGCTCTGTGTTAAAGCTTGTTTTTGTTTTTTTTTCTTCATCTCTAGATTGGATTTTTGAAATTGTCGTGTACGCAGGGTTGCATGCCAAACATTGCATCTCTCCTTCTCGCTCATTCAAAACACATTCTGGTTTAATTCCAGAACATGGACTGGAGCAGACTGGACCGACACATTCATCTCATTCTGACCCGAGGGCTTCCAGGATTGTCTGCCCCTAATGCATCCAGCACCTTCTCAAATGCACTGCAACACCATACCAAAGCGCAAAATACGAGAACACAGACACAACAATGCCAACAAATGCACGGCTGTGCACCCATCTCAGACCATATTCTCCCCATTTTGCCTTATTTCTCCCACATGTCATCTTAGCTTCTAAACTGCAATTGTTTCTTTAATTTAATGAATCCGTTTCCTCGCTTCACCTTGTGGAAAGGCGCTCTGTTGCTTCACGTTCCGGGCCTCCATCGCCTCTCTGCATCCCTTCACGCAGAGTCCATTACGGGAGTGGGGAGGCTGAACGAGTGCACATGGAAAACGGGTTCCTCTAGGCGCCACGGACCGCATTTTCTAGTCAGATGTGGATTGAAGCAGACATCAATAAATAATTACGGGTCCTGAGACGTGTAAATAGGAATCTATGCAGTGTGAAACAGCGTTTAATCGAGTGACTTCTGACACTGTATCCATCATGCTGCAAGCTGCAAACATCTGCAGAAAACAGCTGCCCGAACCCTTAAAAGCCCCAATTCATTCTCAGCCTTGGTAAGGGGTCTTCAACATTGAAATTCACCAGCCGACCTATATTTGTAGGCAGCCTCTCTGCAGTACAGACGAGGACGGCGGAAATTAACCAAAAAACACGCCATCGCGGGCTCATTTGCACAGATGAATAACCAGATTAATTTAGAAGTTTCGTACATTCGCTGCTGGTCTGTAATCATATCGTTTTCATTTGACGTTATTGGTAGATTTGGCCCTCTCCATGTAAATTGGCACCCGAGCCCAAATATGAGTTTAAATTGGACGCTCCATGTTTACGAGTGCGTAATGGCCGAGCGGAAATTTCACAATTTCACCGTCCGCAGAGTTAACAACCAGTGTTTGCTCTCCTGATTGGCTGCGCAACTATGATAACACAGTAAAAATTGTCTGGAGCTTTCGCGCTGAAGGAAAACAGCACATTGCTCGGCTGCTGAGGTACTACGTGTCGCGGTGATGTAGTTAGACTCGGTTCGTACTCAGGACCAAATGGGATCAGGGCCGGCCTCCGATGACTCCCTCCGCGTGGCACCCATGAGGGTTGACTTCTGTTCTACCATTTAGGAAAATATCAAATGTTTTCTCCAGCCCTGGCCTCTCTTAAATGGAGTTTGCTGATGCGGCTCTGCCTTTGTTTTATTGATTTCGGCGTCGCTCCGTGCCGCAAGTTTCTGGGAGCCGAGTAAAAAGTCGCACGGCTCCTGCTGCTAATGGAAAAAGTGTCTTTATAAGATGTCATTTTGCCAACAATAGACAGTAAGTAAAAGCCATTGCAAGCCTCTGTTAAATCAAAGCTTGTTCTGGTTTTTGCGAAGATTTGCAAATTACCTTGGGGATTCCGCTTGGTAGCAAATGCTTTTCACCCAGAGCGAGTGAGCGAGCGAGCGGCCATATGCTCACAGCCCAATTGCAATTTACTAACCATCCATTTCCAGCTACTTTCCCTTCATAATTCCTTCAGTACAGAGAACAAATCAACTGAGAAATGCTGGATTGTTCTCAATCCTGTGACGGTACGAGGAAGTCATATTTCATTAGGGTTGGATAATGCTAAAAACATTAAATAAATGAACAAACAGAGATGTGGAATTATGCTCTATTTGCAGGTTATAGGGAATGGGTCTGTTATATTATTGAATAGGGAAAAAAGCCATTAATCTAAAATGAGGTACTACATCATGCATTTTCAGTGCACAATGCAAATACGCTGGCTTCCACAAGAAAGGCGGTTGAGCCAAATATCTTAATATTTGGATTTGTTCACTGATTAAATCAAGTGCAAAGTAAAGTAGAATTATTTATTTTGGCAATAGAACAATAAATTAAATATGTAAGATGTATATATATATATATTTAGTCCATTGATCTCTGAGATATGTGTGTGTGTGTGTGTGTGTGTGTGTGTGTGTGTGTGTGTGTGTGTGTGTGTGTGTGTGTGTGTGTGTGTGTGTGTGAGATTATATATATATTTACATTTTCCATATTTTCCATATATATATTTGGTCAATGGACTAAACCCAGAAATAATTTAAGGATATGAGTTATGGGGTTGGAGTTACTCAAAAAATCTGAATTATATTATGTGGATGTATCGGACATGTTCATTGATATTTCATATGAAATGTGGATATTGTAAGAGAAAATTATTCATGACAACTGTTTGGGAGACCCTTTGTTTTGCAGCACAAAAACCCATTTATCTTCTCTTAACTGCAAAAAAATGTTGGCCTCAAATCACTTATGATTGGATCAACTTATTGGCAGCTTTCACATTAGCGCGCTTGAAATGCATTGTTGTTGAACCATGGCACCTCCCCGGCATCTCAAAACCAATCAATCTGTCTGCGAATCACACAGGCCTTCCGAAGAGCTGCGAGAGACTTTGGGCCACCAATGTCACCAATCCGATTTCCACCAGTGACCTCCGATCCAGGCCGCATAGGCATGGGTGACACAGGTCGGTCACGAGAAATCAATAGCCAACACTGGGGTCATTTCCCCTGTAAAAAAGACATTATATATTTATTTGGAGAAAGGCTCAGGTTATCCAACTGCCACTCCTGATGAACTCTCACACATATGAGATGTCAATCTTGGAGAAAATCTCTGAAAACATGGTTACAATAAAAATAGAAAAACGAAATTATATATGAGTTTTTCTTTAAACTCACTTGGAGAGTTTATAAAATTTAATTAACACTTAATAAACACCAGACAAGGGTAATGGGTTAAATGCAGTGGACACATTTCGTTGTGTGCACCGTGTGCTGTGCTGCAGTGTTTCACAATGACAATCACTTCACTTTCACTTTTCACTTCACAAATACATACATGAACAAGTCTATTACATGTGTTATATTTAAATTCAAATGGATTGCATATACAATCTGTGACCATATATGGTAATTTCTACAGTTCCTCCAAGTGAGAATGTGACATGACAGGTGACATTAGCACGGATGACATAAGTATGATCTCTTTAACACACAAGCCGTCATTATGGCGGTGCAGGTTGCTCTGTCCGCTGAACGTTCCCACCCACTTTAATTAAATCCTCACAAATGCATGGGTACAGGCGTTAAAGAGATATGTATCGCCGTACCATCAAATCACATTAGCCTTTTTCCTGCTCTTTTATGTTATTCTCAATAGACCCGAGGGGGGGTCCACACCCCTTCCATTGGTCCCCTGCCACCCTGTCCCCACCCCCACCGCTGACACCCGGAGTAAGCTGTTTGCGCTGTCAGGAGCTGTTGTTTTGGTAAATGGGGAGTTAAACAGATATATCCAAGCGTAAAATCTAAAAGTGTCCCCAGTGAGTGCCTGGGGGGTGTTGTTTGAAATCAACTACATATCAATTGAGCGGCGTACGGCGGATCCTATGATAAATTCTATTCCTCAGACGCCTATAAATTACATTTTTCCCCCCTTCTTCTCACTGCTGCTCCCCCTCTATTCCCTTCCCCCTTTTCCTTTTTTCTTCTTTCTTTGCATCCCTCTCTGTCTCTGCCTTAAACTATACCTTTAATGCTGTCCCCAGAGGGGCTTTCTCAGAAGCACACAATTGCATCACAGAAAATGTTTCTGTGGATATTTTCATAACTTGAGTGAACATTTTTGCGGGCAGGCATATGTGCCTCACGCCCACCAAATCCAGCCCCCTGAAGATGCCATCCTCGATCCCGCCCGAAACGGCAGCGGCGTGTAACTCTGATGTTCATTATCTCATTGTTTTCTGTAACTACAAGCTGAGATTGAATTACTAGGGGGGCTCTATTGTCTATTTGGAATTCTTGTTCCATGTCGCTCTGGTAATAAATGGCCAATTTGCTCTATCTTTCTGAAGGCTTCTTTAGTGCATCACTCACTTAATTACTCTGAGACCTCGGGCCGCTGTTTTTTTTTTTTTTTTTTATCACATTACCAATACAAACCTGCCTGGGCCCGGTTAACACCGTAGCCGGAATTGTGTTTAAAATCCTGCCGGGACGCTGCTGCAGACACGCAGAAGCACGGAAAAACACACACAGCCGGACACAAGAACGGGTTTCTTCTCCTGACACACCCGCATTATTCAGCCTAGTTACTCACATTCCTCAGTTACCAACCTCTAATTGTGAGCCGCTGATATTAATTGACTTGCCCGCTGCTGTCGTAAACTAGTTAACATGGGCATTCGAGGGGCAATAAAGAACTTAATGAATTAAGGAGGCGGGAAAAGAATAGTCAACCCAGTCAATTTGGCCCATAAAATGGCAAATTTAATGCTGAGTGGTGATGCCTCAGCATAACACTGTCCAAAACAGATGTGTTCAACATATTGCACTGTCACTTTCATTTGTTAAGGCTAATTCTGTAAAGTAGGTGCATTACAATACTACTTTACTCTGCCACTACACTTTACTGTAATATTAAATGGAGTGTTATAGAAGCATTAAATAATTTAATCGTACTCTGCAGATTGTATTTGTATAAGACATTATTCAGTAGGATGGAGCAGATGATGAGTATCATCGTTTATTGTGGTATATTTTTTATTGATTGCCATGCGGTTGGTACACACAGTTAATCTGAAAAATAAATCCATAATGAATTATGAGGATTTTTTCGGCTCAGTACTGTAAGAAACCCAGTTTTGGAAGCTCTTAATTAAACAAATCCTGATTCCATGTTTAAAAAATATTGATACTAAAGAAACCAATATTGGGCCAATCTTCAGTTGCTGGAGAAAGTCACTGATCCAGGGTTAGTTTGGGGGCAATTCTTAAAATTTCAGTCTAAACCCTCCCTTGTTTTTCTGTTTTACATTCAAATGGGAAGAGAAGAGAGAGAAATATCAAATTGACTTTATGCGGGTGATGAGAAAGCTGATGAGACCTTTCCTTTAACAACCCCCCCCCCCTCGTTCTCTCTGTCCCCCCAGCTGGAAGGGGTATAGAGAGAGAAAAAGAGACAAAGCCGTCTGCTCTCCATATACAGCCTTTCTTTTGGCCCTCAGTCTGATGGGGCGCAGTGGGGAGGCCCGCTCATGGGTGCTTGGGGAGAGGAGACTACGCTCCAGGGCAAAGCCCACAACTGCCTCCCCCTCCTGCCAACTCACACACATTCAGCCTCCACCATACCACAACCGCCTGGAACGATGAGAGGGACGCGGCCGTGAGGAGTGTCATCCGCGGCTCTGCTGGTCTAGGGATTTGGAAATCTGGCGGCTTTAAATGGGAAATCTCCATACGATCCAAATGTGATTCAGAACCGGCCGGCCAGATGTGCCCATATCTCCCCAAATCGCTGCCGTGAGGGGCTTAAATGTCCTCTATAAACGGGAAGGGTACTGTCGTTGTCTTATTTTTTGTCTTTAGACTGTCACGTGACTGTGTGCATTAATTACATGCCTGTTACAGAAACGTCCCTCCATGACACTTACTTTTGCAGACGTGATTTTTTTTTTTGCTAATTATTATCTAATGAATTCAGAATCATTTAAATGTGCTAGACACTAATCACTTGACTCAACACTTCTTCTCCTTGCATGAGTCACTGTAGCACCTGAAGTGCCAGTAATCCAAAGTCACTCAAAGTCGTTTCACAGTGTGTGGACGAGCCACGATGGCTGATGTGAAGAGGAGTCGTGGCGAAGGCGTTCGCTGTAGTTTGATCACTGGCGTGAATCCTCGCTCGCGAAGCGTCCGGTAGCCTGTCACACTCATAACACGGGGGCTTCCGGAGAAAATTGTCAGTCGCCAGACCCCGCCGCCTATTGAGCCGCGTCCCAGGGGGACGACAGCCGACGCCTACGAATCGGAGCGTGCCCCTAAACCGAGCCTCGGATTCCAACAAATTGTCTAAGCCGAGCTGCCAATTAACCCAGGGTCCCAGAGCGGCAGGGGAGCGGGCGGGGGGCCTTACTGTTAGGTTAATTGCTTCACGTTACGCTGGCACTGTGTGATCAGAGCACCTCCGGCCAGGAGAGGCTGGCTGTCCCGTCTAGCGTCGCGTGGCGCGCACAGGTGGCCGCGGTCCCGCTACCACGCGGGCCGGCGGCCTGGAACAGCGGCGCCCGTCCGCGAGGCGTACCATTCACAGGAAGTGGACACTCGCCGGCATGGCTGTAAGAAACACCTGCAGGTGCACGGCATGTATAAATAAAGAAATATATTAATAACTAACATCAATCGCTAGTAGGCACCATTAGCGGCTCTCTGAGACGTCACTTGCTTTTAATGGTGCACTAATCTGTGTCAATTCTCTATGTAGGGTCTAAACCACAAACATTAAACTAACATTTAGTACTAATTTCATACACTTTAAGATCCAAGAGAGGTTTATTGTTAATAAATTAAATTCTGTTTAAATACTGTGATTACAAAATATCAGATTACACATAGTATCAGTTTCAGAACAATTGCTCTGAAATTAAAATATAAAGACAATTACAACTATAACCTTGCGTTGTGTGAATATACGTACCATGCCATCTATGAGACTACTCTGATGTGATGACCCATTTAAACATGATTATAAAACCAAGCTCAAATGAGTAAGCGTGCTTCTATTTGTCATCATTAGAAAGTCAATTGGCTTGTATTTAGCAATGAGCCTCAAGCAAGTTGAGCACTCAGGATTACTTTAGATCTAGAGGCGCATCAGTGAGTTCATAAGATAAATATGTTTTGTTCTGAAAATGCTGTGTTTTGATGTGTTAAATCATCATTCATCATTGAAACATTGTATATCGTGTTATACATTGTATATTATACATTGTATAATATCGTGTAGGTTGTACTTGGATGCTACAAGACCTCTGAATGTCCTTCTCAGGTACTCAACACATCCTGCCATTCTCATGATCTTAAAAGGAAATGTCATCCATCACTCCACTGGGCCAGTTTACATGTTTACGGGTCCCATTGTTGGTTCCTTTTTTGGTGAAATGGGCTCAACATGGGTATTAGACAGCCCAAAAACGCAACTAATCAACGTTATTCACTTCACCCATGTTGTGGCTATTCGGTGTATTCAAGCTCCATTAAAGTACCATGACTGTTTTTGGGGTTTTTTTCCTGAACCTGTTTCCACCCCATCTCATGCATGGCAGCCTAGGCGGGGGGTCAGCTTGCTTGACTCCATGACCCTGAGTTTTGTTCTTTAGCCACAGAGGTGCTGGCTTATTCATGAGGGTAGAAAGTGATATTTAGAGAAGGAGTGGTGCTGTAATTACACTCCCGCCTCATTGGAGCATCTCTCACTCACTCCCTCCATCCTCGTCTGCTCCCCTCTCTCCCTACTCACCGTATCTCTGGCTCTGGCTGGACCTGGCACATCCAGTTCCATCGGCAGGTGCCAGCAGGCAGCGCCAGGCAGCGGTTGTGTGCGAAGTCTGAGGCTCCTTGTTTAAAAGGACCCGTTGGGAGGAGTGTTGAGTGTAACGCGAACAGAGTTGACCTTATGTCTGAGAGATGAATAAGTAAAGATGAGATCTGGCTCTCTCGCTCAGGTTACTGTACCTGGCTACGCAGTCAGCTGTGTGGCAGAGGAGGGGAGAGTTGGCATCTCACCATCTTAAAGCATGAATGGGAGCTGCGTATTTCGGCAGATCAACTTCTTCAAACAATAATGTGGTTCGCGATCTCACACACACACACACACACACACACACACTATAAGCAATCATCAGTCTCACATACGTTTGCTCGGACACACTCATTCAGTAAATGAATAATTGAACGGCGAGTGTGATGGAGTGAGAGTGTAAGCGTGCATTACAAACAGCTACTTGACCTCATGTCAAAGAGTAGCAGCAGCCAAGGTCATTTAATGAAGTAAAAACGTTTGTCTTATTGTGTCTGAAACTGCAGCACAAATTTCAATGCAACCGAAATAATCCCCATCAATTGTAGTATGAGGGTTAATCTGGAGAAAAAAAGCATATGTTGCTCTGGAAAAAGAAAAGGATGAGGGAAATAAATAATAAAGTAAATCAACTAAATTAAAAACGTGGCACAGACAGATCAGAGGAAACACAGCTTTAAGCTTAAAACATATTATTCACTTTTTAAATGGACTACAAATGTAGCCCAGCTGTTGCATAAAACGCCAGAACTTGCATCAATTTTTTCATTATTTGTTTATTTTTGCCGCTTTTGTAAGTAATTTCTATTAAAGTCTCCGGTTTGAGAGCCATCTCACCGCCCGACATGACATTAGCGGGCGGTGCATGAGGCACCACATGTTCCATCAAGCCAAGGGAGGAAGCGGCGGCGGCTGGTGGAGGCATAATGGGAGTGGCGGCTGGCGACCTGGCATGTCACATCCTGTCAGGCGGCGGGCTTGTACACAGCGACACCCTGCCCTGTTATTAGGCATATGTAAACTGATCCATTACCGGCCGGGGAAATGGGGGCCGGGTTGGGACACCGAGGGGTCGCAAACAGAGTAATTAATTCCCGTGCATCTCATTGCCAGAATTGCTCACTGATCCGGGGAGCAAGATCAGGGATGTCACTTGCCAAATTGAGTCAGGGGGCCGCGGCCCTCCAGACCCCCCAACGCACGCACCCTGACAAGGTAACAAGGCGGAGGGGGGGGCGGAGCAGCGCGCCCCAGGAGCGGCCTGATGGACGGCAGGAATTGGCGCAATAAATTGGGAGCAGTAAAAAGCTGTGTCTTCTTCATTAAAACGCTGTGAATCTCCATTGCTTTTCATTAGAGGTGGCCACGGCCGACAAGATGTTTAATCTTGGCGGGCGAAGGAGAGCGCTCCGCTCTGGACAGTCCAGGAGACAGCGGCACCCTGGCCCAAAAAGAGATTCTTATTTATTAAGGAGAGTTGACAGGTACTGAATAAGTTGTTGTCGTTTCAGGGCCTCTCTCTGTGTGTGTGTGTGTGTGTGTGTGTGTGCGTGTTTCTTCCGCTTCACATCTCTTCCGGCTCTGGCCTGTGCAGAAAATAGCAGGGTTTGCTTATGAAGGCGGTTAATTTAGGGAAGCCTCCTCTCTTAAATGAGACTTGACAGAACCTTGTTGGGGCAGGTTAGCTGTCCTGAGAAATTAGAGTCTGAAAAAGAGACGATATGTCTTTCTCACCAACATCCATATGAGAAGAGGAATTCTGCCCCAAAACCTCCATTTTAAAAATCTAGACTTCAATAAAAACATCTTTTGGATGTTCATAAGCAATAAAAGTAATTATTAAAACAATATTTAATATTGAAATCCAATACCAGCAATAGGATGTGTACAGCAACAGTACAAGTTTTTAGTCAATTTAAGGCAAGAACAGATTTTTGGAGACGATATTAGAAAGTGCAAGGTCACACGATCATGGCGCTACCCTGTTCTATGAGAAAAGTAGAGCAGGGCTGCCAGCTGCAGATCTCCATAATTTGACAGGATGCTTAATTCTGACTCTCTGTGTCTAGTGTTCGTGGCAAGGTTAGAGAAAGGGTACCGGTTTTAATTGTATATATTTTAAAAAATGACACTAAGTGACATGGTTCTATATTGGTTCTGTAGAATGCAATACACAGAAAACTTTGGGCTTTGAACAATTGAAAATCCATTGTTTCATCTCATGGGGTGTTTAATGGAATTACCTGGATAAAAAAAAAACAAACCCAGCAATTTCTAAATTAATTTAAACAGCATTTTGCATTTGTTTGAAAAGCGCACCTTCCCGGTGGTAATCGTGAGTCTCTGTGGATTCATCATATCCTTAAAACTTTTTTTAAGCTTGTTCCTGGTAGTAGGTCCTTTCAGAAGGTAGAGAGGCAGTATTGGAACCCAGCCATAATGCAAAATACAGTTCTAAATTAAAACTTGGGATTAACCCACATATTTCAGGTCACTTAAGCAATATAAGAATATATATATATACGGCTATTTTTGGAAATATTACCAAATCGGAGTAACTATATAGGTGAATAACTTAAAATAAATTTCTTTAAATGTTGCATTTATTTAGCAACAAGACTAATGTTTTTTTTCATATTACATAAATAATTTTTACATTTATTTCTCATTACTCGTTCATTTCTTTTAATATTTACTGCATTGTGTGATGTGATTGTATGGTTGGCCCCATCTTCTAAAATGAAATAAAAATTAAATAGCAATTACTTCCTGTTATCAGAAGAAACAAGTACACTACAAGCACATGCATCAGATGACACTTTGATCTTTATGGTAATTTTCTTTCACAATGGCCAAGAAAAAAAAAAGAAACTTCAAAAGTCTATTACATTGTGCGGAGACATTTTAAATGAACTTTAAAATTGCCAGGGCTCTTGTGTTTTTTAAAGGACACTGTTCACATCAGAAAACCGCCCACTCTGAGAGCCCTTCCAGAGAAAGCACTGGGGAAGATCATAAATTCCCCCTGAGTAATACGGCAACAGCCTCGTAAAAAAAAAAAAAGGCACCCAAACTCATCTTTTCAGAGACAAACCAAACACAATCTACATGAACATGACAATATTTGATTTTGGTGAAAAGATCCCTAATGCGTGTATTTATTTCCTGATTTTTTTTTTCTGTTTCTATTTGTCAGGGATAAAAATGTACCCTGAGTGGTTGAACAGCCCAGTGCAAGAGGAAAAAAAGCAGCACTGCATCCGAGCCTGCTTTAAAAATGACCGAGGGTTCTCATAAGCCTTACACTTTACATTTCAAAAAACTGCCACTAAGATGGGGGGAAAAGTTGAACAAAAGAATATTTTTGTTTTAAAGAGAAAATCCCATTGTGTGTGGTCTTGAAATGGTACAAAAAAAAATTGAATGTATTCCCTAGACCTCAGCCACTATCAAGATTCCATCCATTTTCTTGTGCAATCAATATTTATGAATCCCGGAGGATTTGTGGCATAAAGCACATAAACAATCAGTGCAGTAGATGGGCCGCAACGTCCGGGGCTCGCGCTGCGCTGAGGAACACTCAGCTATCCCTAACCACTCCATTCAAATGAGCCCGCCCTCTATTAGAATTGGCATCTCCATCTAGTAGAACGTAAACACAATGGGCTGGAGCAGCCTCTAAATTCTGCGAATGTGGGAAGATGAGAGGAACAGAAAGCGGAGGAGAGATGCCCACTTTGAAATAATAAGTCGGATGCGTTCATAAAGAAATGATGTCTGATCAGATCCAAACAATTTATCATTACATTATTTACTTTATTTTGCTATTATTGCTTAAATAGTTTATAGTTTTTTTAATAATTCTAAAATAAATACTGAAATATGCACCAGTCTACAGCTAATAAACACAGCATTTTGTTTTATGCATTTAATTCCTGTAAACCTGTTCAGATGAGACTTCCTATAACAGACGAGGATATCTGAGCAGCCCAAGCCCTCCCCCCCAATTAATTGATTAATCAATGATTGATTGTGTTTTTATCTTAAAACGTGTTATTTGTCTCTATTCATCTTTTTTTGTTGTTGTAGCACACACCTATCAACTGTGCAGGTGAAAACATGGCATGTAATTAACATGTCATAATCAAAATGACTAAGTTTGACACATTGTAATCACTGCATGGAGATTAGCCTGTAGCCAGAGGCCATCCATGCGGCCTGTTTTAATATCATTTGCATAATGAAAGCCCAGCGACAGTAATAGCTTTCCTTTCTCTTATTATCATAATTTCACCCTGGGCAGCGAAGACTGCTGCGGTGTCTCCCATTACCTTGGAGAAACTCGGAGACAAAGTCACGCGTAACTCCGCCAAGCGCCTTCTTGATGATGCCTCTGCCCTGGCACATGGACCTACCTGGAGAGGAACAAATCGCTCTCAAACAGAGACCTACTTCGGCTGAATGCTGAACTTCTAATCTAGAGAAGAAAGAAAAAAAAAAACACTCCTCTTTATTACATAGCAAATACATGTTAATAATGTAGTAATTACATGGAATAAAGAAATGGAAGGGTTCTGAAGAGCATTCAAGTATTGGCAGATCAGAAAAGAGAATGACTTTATTTATAATAGAAAATAGAAGCATCGCTGAGAGGACAGTGTGAGGAGACTTGGACAGGCGATCATCTTTCCCTTCATGTGACTCCTGATCACATATTCCACTCGCCACCCCCCTGAGAGGCGCTCCGAGCTGCACAGGAACCGAGAAAATCTGAGAGGATTTTCAACAGATCTATCCAGTTTAAGTTTCCCAACCTTTTACTCACAAAAAGCTTCTAGTCACAAAAAGCCTTTATGTGATACCATAGCTTTTTTTTTTTTTTCAACATTTTTAAAAGAATAATAATTGCAAATTAATCAGAAAATTATAAACTAATGCTGTTGTTTTTTAATAGTAATCTCCCTGATTTGTGTTATTAAACATATAGTCAGTAAATACAACTACCGGACAGTGGCCTGTGTTACCATAGTGTCATACTGTAACCACAAAGGTGACAAACAAAAGGCTGTAACATTGTTGTGATTTTTATTAAAAATAATAATAATATATGATATGCAACCTTTATTTCTAAAGGCGAGAGCGTGTTCACAACATAAAAGCTAGAAATGAATAAGATATAAATATGTCTGTTTTAAGTAAGTGGAGTCTAAATAACGTGCCTTCACTGATCCTAAACTCGAACTCCTGACACTCGCTTACTTTTTAAAATTGTGTGTGTGTGTAAATCTACAATGAAATGAACCAGAGGGGTGGTAGGGGATGGGGCGTGTCATTAATAAACTGATCTATGCAGTTTATTAATGAGTTGCATTTCAGCCAAAGTGAATTATTATGCTGGGCACCACACCGAGCGTTCCTCTTAGACTGAGAGTCCACATTTTCATTATGAAGGGCTGATTGTTTAACGAATTTGTGAATTCACGCCACAGTCCACTGTGTGCACGACCTCTTTTTGAAGATGTGTGCGTGGGGGAGGGCTAATAACCAGAAATCAAATTAATATGCTATTCTATCTCTGCGTAGCATTGATTCCTGACAAAAATAAAATAGAACCAAACGTTTTTGCTCCATAAAAGTGGGATCGGGTTTTGCCGGCGAGACCCGTCGGATGCCGCGGCTAATGTAATTCATCGTAACCTCCCTGTTCCCACATCTTTGAAGCCATAAAGCTCTGATCCCCGGCACGGGGCGAGGCGGCCGCGGAGAAGCCGGCCGTATTGACAAAGGCATGCATTTGCTAAAATGATGATGAATATTTCATGTAGACAAGGTTTCAAAACTCCGAGGCGGATGTAAATAAGTGAAGAGCATATGATATTTACCCCAGTTTAAAACATTCATGAGGGCCCGGGCTATTTAAGAGGGCTAAACATGACATGGTGTTTACACCAGGGTCAGACAGCAGGGTCACACTGTGGCAGGAGCTCCGGCTCAAAGAGGCAGATAGCGTTACCGCGCAAAAAGCCCAAATATTGTCCCAGCTGTGGTGACGGGCCTCAGACCAATACGCCTTTGTGGCCGTCCTTGGGCACGCAGTCTGGGAGCGGTGTCTGCTGCGTGATGGAGTGACGCGCTTAGCCGGACCGGGAGGAACTTATGTCTGAGCTAATCCCGGAAGGCCTTCGCTCGCTGAGCTCTGCCGGGGTGTGTGGGGACGGTGGGGAGGCTAATCCGTTTTGTTGTATTTCTGGGCTGCGGTCGCCGGTGAATGAAGATCATGCGGCTGTCACGTCCGCCGTGAGCATCAACGATGATCTACAGAGGCTGCGAGCTGCTATGTCATGACTGTGCATGCCGCACACACACACACACACACACACACACACACTGCTCCTCTTCACTGCTCCTCATGAAAAGCCCATAAAATTGCAGGCATTCAATGTTCTACTTCTGTCTTAGTTCAGATGTGGATTATAATTTACTTCAATCATTTATTCATTTGTGTCATGTGTGTAGTAAATGCCAATAAAAGATGCATCCCGCAAAAAAAAAAGAAAAAAAAACATTCAGCTCTGAGATATCGGAACTGGCCATTTCCACGATTCGGTTGGTCCATAACGAAAAATTCGATTTGCACTTCCTGTTCGCACCTTGTTCACCGACCTAAACCAAAGGGCAGGATCCTGCACTACTGGGTACTCTTAACAATTTGGTACCATTCGCTGCACTCACAGGTGCTGCACAGCATCCCATCCTCATAAACGCATCCTCCTCTAAAGTGATCTCGGGCCCCGGATTAAATATTATTATTGCTGCTTTGGGCAGGTGAATGTGACATCAGAGAGCATCTCCGAACATTGGCGAAGCACTAAAGCCCATGTAGTACATGAAGGCGCACAGAGGAACTGATAAAGATGCGTCGTATGGATGCAGCGAAAATGTCAACAGTGCATGGGGGACCGCGGACATTGTGTAATAATAGAAAATCCCAGACAGAGACCATTATGTTACCAGTGGCCACTCTGGCCATTACCAAAAAAAAAAAAAAAAAAAACACATCTAGGAGCCCAGGCGCTGCTGGTTCCAGTTGCTGTTTGTACCGTTGTGGAATAAGGAGCGAGCGAGAGCGAGCGAGCGAGATTGTGGTCAATGCAGCAGGCGTAAACACTTGGCAGTGGTAACAGCTGCTGCATTATATATTTTGTGGGGGCTAAACAGACACGCTGTGGTCTAGCCACAAGATTGCTCGACAAGCTCATGTTGTGTGTGTGTGTGTGTGTGTGTGTGTGTGTGTGAGAGAGAGAGAGAGAGAAACACATTACCAATTCACTGCAGAGAATATGGCTGTTTGTGTGCATTAGGGCCTCCCAGGCCACAGTTATATGATACAGATGCTGAGATGAGTTTGGGGGGGGACGGGAGATGGGGAGGGGGGGCATCTGCATGATGTCACCAGCAGCCCTTCACCACCGAACCTCACTTCCAACCCAGCGCCGCTGAAACAGACCCACACAACAGACAAAAAAGAAAAATATAAAGTGCTTAAAAGTGTGGTGAGAGTGAGAGAGAGGGTGACGGCAATGCATTACATCTTGATCAACAGATGACTGATCATATTGGCGCCGGCCATCGTTCACGAGCCCCTTGTTTGATGACAGAACACGGCTGGCCTCACGCATCCATTTCCCAGCATGCCCCTCCCCTGGGGCGGGCGCATCAATAACGCTCACGCTTGGGCCAAGAG